>NC_142947.1:1034329-1041829 GCF_046866305.1 Octopus bimaculoides
ATACTGGAGATGTGAGTCTGAGTTCGTCCGGTAGCCTTCGACGTTTTCGATCTAAAATTATGGTTAAACCAATATTTACATTTTATTTACAGCTCTATCCGATTCGAGATTCACCATTCAAGTGAAGTTTAAAATTTCTTATGACATCAACTAGATTGTAAAAATAAATCTTATAAAATGGACAAATGGTCAATTTTGGTCCTGAGAGAGAACTCTACTTTCCCGGGGCTGTGAGGTTCAGTCCCACCGCTGCCTTCAACTCCTTCCTATACAAAAGAGTTGTCTTACTCATCATTTACACGCTATTATTTATAGTTTTTATCTCATTCGAAATTCACAAAAAAAAAATGTCTATACATATTTTAACAGTTATATCATTCATTCACCAGATACCTTGCTTTTAAATCTATGAGCAAATTTCATCCAATAAGCGTTCGATCGTTGCTTTGATTGATAATTATAGCTGCCGGTAATTATTTTTATAATGTTTTATTTGTTTAATGATCGGCTGAAAGTCGGTAATGCTTAACGCCAAGTAACGATTCGATTTGCTTTTTGTTTACAATAAAACTTTTTAAATTCCAGCAAAAATCTTATGCAGCCATCCACCTATCCACACACACACACACACACACATACACACATCTGTATGTGTATACATGTACACACGTGTTTGTAATGATGTGTATGTGTTCGTACACAGACACACACACACACACACACACACACACACACACATATATATGTATATAGTATGTATGTATATATGTACATATGCATGCATTAATACATATATATACATGCACACGAGCCTTATTGCATACATATACATATAATATATACATAGAAATATATGTATATTCATATGCAATTGTATATGTGTGTGTATACAAGCATACATGTACACACACACACACACACACACACACACACGCACACACATATATATATGGTAAAAAAACCACCTCGTTAATTCGTTTTTCTTTCGCTCTCTCTCTATCTTTCTGTCTCTCTTTGCTGCTGTTTCCATATTTAAAGCCAATATATCGCACCAACTAAAAAGTGTGAAAACATAGACAAATCTCATGAATATAATATTAGTAGCATATTTTCTTTTTTTTATTAATTCAATGAATTTTATACAAATATTGATTTTACACTGACTAGACAAAAGTGTAACATTAAACAACTTAATACTTTGGAAGAGATTAAAGATGAATATCTTTGAATTCGATTTTTTTTTCTTTTTGAGAAAATTTTCATAATTTTCTATAATTTCCCTCTTCTATAGAAATCGACAAAAAAAAATATCTGTTTATTGAATAATTTATATTTAAAAGGTAAATGAGTGAAACCTAGGATGATTCATGTCTTGTCTAAAATATCTCCTAAGAAGCTATGAATATTAGTTTAATACTGATTTCTCGCATGTGTTTAGTGGACTGAGAGAATTGATCGAATGTCGACAAAATGCCGACCGCGATTTACAGATTTCGTTATATGCAGCCGACCGATCTGTGACCGCAGATTCACAGAGTCGCGAATGCATCGAACAAATATATGTTGCAATATTTAGTTACAAATATTTCGTTTATAGTTTCGAATTTCGCTGTTGTAAAATTTTCGATCGAATTTTTTTCCATAATCGATACAGTAATAAACTAGCCACTTTACTTTCTGACCCAAATATCTAGCGACAATTCTATCATGTTTTTTTTTTAAATATTCTACATGCTGTAGTCATTGGATTGCCACCATGCCTGAACAGTGCCTAGTCGTGTCAGTCGAACAAATTGGCTTCAGTTCTTGTTGTCAGTATGATATTTTTCTATCGGATCCTATATTCGAACCGCTAAGTAACAGAGACTAAACCAAAGACAGCCGGTTGTCAGACAGTGTTCGGCATATACGAAAATTCATATATATATATATATATATATATGTATACGACGGGATTTTTTCAGTTTTACGTCTACCAAAGCCTTGGTATTTTACTCAGAGAAATTTGTTATATATACGATGGGCTTCTTTCAGTTTCCGTCTATAAAATCCGCTCACAAGAGTTTGGCCGGATAGAAACTATATATAGTAGAAAACACTTGGCCAAGCTGCCACACAGTGGGACTGAACCCGGAACCATGTGGTTGGGAGGAAGCTTCTTACCACACTGACACACTGGCACCTGGCCACACTTGCGCCTATATATAATAGAATAAGGAAAATAATATCTTTTATACAGAATTATATATTTGAGGAAAATGAATAAAATGGCTTTTCAGATAATTTTCCCACTTTAATAATTAGAGGTTTATAAGTCTACAAACTTATAAATATTTAATTATTAAAGTGAAAAAATAATCTGAAAAGCCATTTTCAATCATTTTCAAATATGTCTGTGTGTGTGTATGCATGTATCTATGTATCTATGTATGCATGTATATAGGCGCAGATGTAGCAGTGCTGTAAGAAGCTTGCTGTTCAACATTATAGTTGTGGGTTCAATCCCACTGCGTGTCACCTTACCTTGGGCAAGTGTCTTCTAGTATAGCCTTGGGCCAACCAAAGCCTCCTGAGTGGATTTGGTAGACGGATGCTGAGAGAAACCTGTCGTATATATATATATATATATATATATATATATATATATATATATATATATATATATATATATATATATATATATATATATATATATATATATATATATATATATATATATATATATATATGTATATATATATATGTATATATATATATATATATATATATATATATATATATATATATATATATATATATATATATATATATATATATATATATATATATATATATATATATATATATATATATATATATATATATATATATATATATATATATATATATATATATATATATATATATATATATATATATATATATATATATAGGCGCAGGAGTCGTTGTGTGGTAAGTAGCTTGCTTACCAACCACATCGTTCCGGGTTCAGTCCCACTGCGTGGCACCTTGGACAATTGCCCTCTACTATAGCCTCGGGCCGACTAAAGCCTTGTGAGTGCTTTCACTCTATAAACACAATATCCGTATCCATAATTACAAACAATACTCCCCCTTATCCTCTTCATTAATTATGATGTCATTATTATTTTTTAACTCGTGGATGATCTCCCATTCACTTCGACTGGTGCAGGACTTGGGTTTAGATTGTGGTAGTTCATTGTAAGGGAATGTTGATATGCAATAACAAAATCTGTCTAGATTTTTGTTCCGTCCCTCTGTAGGGTTCTAGCTACTTTTATTCCGTACCACATATATGTATGTATGTATATATGTATGTATGTATGTATGTATGTATGTATGTATGTATGCATGTATATAGCTATATATATATATATCGGTCTTCTACACATTGTACGTCTAACATACACCTTCACACAATATTGGTCGATCACGGGAATCTAGTAGAAAACACTTGCACGAGGTGACGTTCAGCCAAAGGAATAAAGAGGAAACCAGATGACAGTGAAGCAAAATTTATTACACTGCCATATCTGCATATGTGTATGCTAGGAATGGATAATGATTTACGCCATCAGCACAAGATGGCTTCCTTTCTTTTTCACTTGCTTGTGGCGGAACGAATTTATCAATTACGTTGCTCTATGTTCAGGCATTTTTTCTTCAGTTTAATTTTACCCTAACCACAAAAGAAGTTGATCTTGCCATAATTTTAGACTTAAGTAATAAATGTACTCGCATAATTAGGAGCAGGACTTTGTAGCTGCGTAAATACTTTGTAAGTAGGAATTTTCTATCCCTTGCTATCAGTGTTAGTGAACACATGGAAACATACTTTGAATGAAACGCATACAATTAGAAAAGTGATGAGGAAGTGTGCTGGTAATTGGGACAAATTATTTGTAGTCTATGAGGGACAAATTATGCAGTTACTGTCTAATTCTTATTTCTGTTTGTATTTGAGTTTGGGATAAGAGCAAAACAATGTTTGTGAAAGGTTTTTCAGAGAAAATAGAAAAAATATTTTCGCAGAGTAAAAAAGTGTTAAGTGCTAATTCAGTGTTCTTCAATCTGTTTGGAATGACGTACCAGTGTGCCGCAAATTTATGCCAATGTAAAGCGATTCCATTAACATAGTGGTAGTTTGTAATTCTCAATGTCGTAGCAATGAACTGGAGCGTAACAAATTGAGACTCAATGGATATGCACCACTAGAAATACTATTAACATAAACATGTCTGATATTCAATTTCTGAACATTAGAAGTAGATTAAACAGATGGTAGCAGGGGCAGGTGACTGTGGAACGTGAGTAAAAATATACTCAAATAGTCAATTACTGATGTGTAAGTCGTCCCTCATTCCCATAGAAAAATACATCAAGTATCGTGGCACTCCGTCGATTACAACGACGAGGGTTCCAGTTGATCCGATCAACGGAACAGCCTTCTCGTAAAATTAACGTGCAAGTGACTGGGCACTCCACATACACGTGTACCCTTAACGTAGTTCTCAGGGAGATTCAGCGTCTGACAAGGCTGGTCTTTTAAAATACAGGTACAACAGAAACAGGAAGAAAAAGTTGTGGTGAGAGAGTACAGCAAGGTTTACCACCACTCACCTCCCGGAGCTTTAGGTATTTTCGCTCAATAAACACTAACAACGCCCGATCTGGGAATCGAAATTGCGATCCTACGACTGCGAGGCCTCTGCCCTAACCACTGGGCCATTGCGCCTCCACTACATCATGTCTGTTGAATAAAGGTATCAAGAATAAGGTGTCAAGAATAAAAGTAAAATCAAGCATTACTTTTGGAACACAGACCGGAATCTTTGTAAAGACCGGAATCGGTTAAGACATCTCAAGTGAAGACAGTATTAGAAAATTCTTCGAAAATATTTGTAGTGTTTGTAAACCTATTAAAGTCTAAAAGTTATATTACAGGAAATATAGAGTGACCAATTAGCAATCCAATGATCATAAAGAACAATCAAAATGGTAACGAGGGAACTAACGATTCCAATTAGGGAATCTCTGTGACCACGCACTAATTGCTAAAAATAATTAACATATTTATTACATGGGTGTTTAACAGCTAAATAGAAATATCATTACAATATTACTAATATGTTCATTTAATGAGCAAGAACGAGACAGTTCTTAGACAGGTTTCTATATTATTGTGATCTCTTATTAGATCGTTAACACCTGCCAGTACTTGCTGCATCAGGCGTGAAAGAATTATTTGATATTTCAAGCCTGAATATTAGTTAGTATTGGTAAACAGAATTATTTCGCAATAAATACGTGATGTCAACAAAGAACCTTATGTCTCTTGAGACTTTCTGTTTTCTGAGTCTCCAGACAGCTGCAGATTTCCGTCAAATTAAAACGAACGCCCCAGGCTGGAATTGACCATTCCAGTTATGCAGAATAATTAAAGGAGCTGGATGTTTTTCACATAAGGCCTTTTCCTAGAAAGCGTAGAATTTCCTTGATTATAAAATCGAAGTATTTCATTACGTACTTATTGTAAAAATTCTTTGAAGATCTGATTAGATATCTATTTTTCGGATTCAGTATTTACGAAGCTTTGTTTACTCTCACACCGTTTCATTAAGAAGCTAGAATTGTTGTTCCATTCGACGTCAGCCTATAATTGTTATCCGAATCACAAGGATCTTTTTTACGGCTGAGAGGGTGCCGATGATTGGAGGTTAAATTTATGCTTGGAAAGCTAAGAATTGGAACAGATATGAGCCATCTTAGAATTCCGATTGACACTACATCAATTAATAGTAAATTCCTTAAACTTAAAGTGTACTTTAAGGGGATTGGAGCTCATTCTCACAGAATAGAAATGAGGTACTCATTCGGTCACCATAAATTCGGCGGCATTTTGGAATATAAAATGTTTAGCGACATTCTTTTGTAGCTGTACGTCCTGCGTTCAAATTTCCCGATATCCAGCTGACCTGTTATCTTTTGGCTGTGCATGAACCAAGTACCAGTTTCACATCGGAGTCGATGAAATCCCTTTCAAACTCGCATCAAGATTTCTGGCATTGTGCCAAAATTAGACAGGGTTACTTACATTTTACTGAACAACAGCAGCGCTGAATTGTCCCGATTTTATTTCGTCTTCCTCAGTGAATTTTATCACATATAAGATCATAGAACCACTAAGTGAACGGTCAACATAGTATACAAGGGTGGATCCAAGATCATGGACTGGCCTGAAAGGCATGTGCCCCCACCTCAAGAAAAGACGTGCACCCTTCTAAGTAATGTTATCTCGCCCTTTTCTCCTGGAATTGTATTCACTTCTAACCTTGTGCCCCCCCCCCTTTCAAAAATTCCTGGGACCGCGCCTGGTACACTTGATGTTGAAGGTAAACAGAATTGTTTAGGCATAAATGAACTTATTGTTACAAAGACGAGGTCGGTGCAGATTGAACTCGGTTAAGGATGAATCGAAAAGTGCAACTCAAAGTAATTTCCGCACTATATACTTTAGTGCAGTGACCTGCTGATCTTGTCACATCAAGTCCGCCATATTGCTCAGAGATTAACCATAAATATGACAATGACAATAGAAACATTTTGAATGCGTAATGTCATTTCTGAAATATTTCACATTTGTTTTATTTTTTCGTGTATGAATAGATGGAGATATACATCTGTGTGTGAGTGTGTGAGTGAGTGAGTGTGTGTGTGTGTGTGTGTGTGTGTGTGTGTGTGTGTGTGTGTGTGTGTGTGTGTGTGTGTGTGTTTATGTGGGAGAGAAAAGAGCTTGTGCGTGTGTGTAAGATTTGAAATAAACTCTATTGTTACAGAAACATTTAGATATATTTCTTATACATATATATTTGTGCGCGGATGTATGTATATATATATATATATATATATATATATATATATATATATATATATATATAGATATATATATATATATATATGTATGTATGTATAAATATATATATACATGCTACGCATATGCATTTATATGAAATACAATTTTATATAAATATGTGCTATTGCGAGTGCGAATGTGTATGCGTAGACTTATACATACTTACATAATATCTATATAATTACATATATATCTACATGATGTATATATATATATACATGTATGCAAATGTACTCATGTATCACTATATATGTATATATACATATATGTAATTATATATATATGTGTACATATATATATATATATATGAAAGTATATATATATATATATATATATATATATTTATATATATATATATATATATATATATATATATATATATATATATATATATATATATATATATATATATATATATATATATATGTATGTATGTATTTATGTATGTATGCACAGTTGGTGTTTCCAGTTAGCACTCCAATACAATGATGAATCTCTCATATCTATGAACACGTATTTGAGCGAAGTATTTTTATCGTCATATATTTATTACATATATTTTGGGG
>NC_142947.1:1049329-1064329 GCF_046866305.1 Octopus bimaculoides
CTCCGATAACTTAATCACTTATTATTGTGTGCCCAAGGCAGTAATTGCAGGCCAGCTAATCGGCACTTGGGATTTTTCAGTTATTTCTATCAACAAATGTATGTTTGCCGAAGGAGACTAATATATTATGCACTCTGCTAACCAACGAGATATCGGCAACTTCGTCGTATAACGTGTTAGAAATGGCGGATAAATCTCCCTGGAATCGAATCACTTTGATGGAACAGTGTCAACGTTGGATAATATTATAGGGCCTTGGAGTAATTTTTCATAAATAATGTATTGTATTAACGATGGCAATGGTTGTATCACCAGGAGATTTTGCCATTATTGCATGTCGCTAAAGGCAGGGTTCTGTCAGAAACGTTACCATGCCGAACAAAATGTTTAACAGCTTTCCTTCCGGTTCTTTACCCTTCTGAATTCAAATTCCGTCGAGATCGACTTTACCTTTCGGGAACGATAAAATAAGGGCAAGTCAAGAACTGGGGTCGGTGTAACTGACTATCCTCCTCGCCCCAAATCATTACCTACCGCTACAGTTATAAATGGTATTTGTTATTGTGTTTGCAACTGTGACTTTACATAAGATCGAGTCTGATTTCAATTAACGTTATGTCATACTTTAGAGAAATTCTAAATAGACGTAATGGTCACGACTGTAATATTTGCTTGAATTTGCCAACACGTTCAGGACTAATCGATGCTAAATATCAACATTAACCTTTCCGTCAGAATTCAATAGATTTGCTTGCTCGGTCTCAAGTCACATGGACATACAGCAACAACTCCCTCATCCGAAACGTCCATCACTTACAGCAATTAACAGTACTTAGCTTGGGGATTCACTATGTGATCGCTCGACCACGTAAATATGAAAACCAAATAACTCTGAATTTACAACTTATTTTCTTGAAAAAGGAATGACGTATTGGATGATGTAGGTTTAATTACCATTATCTCGTCTCAAAACTAATTGTAACGCCCTGCAAACACAAACGTATGACACACTAATTGACTGACAAACATTTAATACACTTGTTAGTAGATTATGGTTGCAAAACAAGATACGGTGTCTCTACGAGTAATTAATTTGAGAAACTAATTATGCAACGGCCGTGGTTGAGGGCCATGGATGAAACACTTTGGGTATTGGTCTGGTCAGCCAGGGATAACATGACAATAGTACCAACCCGGTTAACCGCAAGTCGAGAGCGAAAAAACTTGAAAGGGGGCTAGTGGGTTAAAACCTTTTGGCAGAATACGAACCAGTAAACTATCGGCAGATTATCTGGACCAAGGCATTTTCTCTCAACCGATGTTAACCAGCCTCTCTTTTTACATTTATACATTTATACATACACGCTCAGTCACTTTCTCTCCCTTGCTCTTTGTGTTGATGGTTACTCTTTCAAATTTATGTATTTCCGGTCTCATCTGTTACCCTTGCAAACAAAGACATTTTCAGTTCATATAGCATTGAGTCTCCTTTCTGGCACTGTATAAACTAGCAAATTCCGCCCCCTCTCACTCTCACACTAACTTTCTTTCTCTGTCTGTCTCTCTCACAGACATTCTCTCTCTCTCTCTTTATTTCTCATTCGCTACCTGTATATAGACAAACACTCACACACATAATATACATATACATACATACATACATATATATATATATATATATATATATATATATATATATATATATATATATATATATATATATATATATACATATACATACATATATATATGTCTGTGTGTATGTTTGTATATATGTGTGTATGCTTATATATATATATATATATATATATATATGTATATATATATATATATATATATGTCTATCGTTGCATATCCTGCTATCCTACTATACGTGAGTAGGTCGATGTATAGATGTAGAAACGCTAGATACTAACATGTCAGCCATTAACAATTCAAATCACAACACCAACGGCGTAGTGTAGTGTCCAGTGACAATCATAAACTCTACTTTTATTCACCACACATACAGAGCAAAGTTTGTATGGAAAAACGCCTGTAATCAATATATTAGGAACAACTATAAAACTGGTGTCGATTTTATTGACCAAAGTGGAATAAAAGACAGCGTCAAGCATGGCTTGGATTAAAGTAACAATTGTGACGCAGTAAACTAAACATTCGAATGAAACTAGGAATGATATACATGGCATGCCTTTGGTTATGCTGGAATGATTATGGTGTCTGAAAGGCTACAGAAAATAAATTATATATTTTAATATTACTGTGTTGTTTTCAGTCGTAGGATTGCGGCCATTCTTTGGACACCAGTTTCAAATGTCTCTAGTTGAATGTATCGACCCGAGTGAATTATTTTGATCTGAACCTGGCCGTTATTTAATTCATTTCTTGTCTTATTATTGAATCGCTATGTCATGTACTTTGACATATTATTAGTTTGGCCTCCGTGAAAGCAAACAGCGAGATACATATCTTAATCATTTATCTTTTATTTCTTTCAGTCATTGAGCAGGGCAGGGGACATGCTGGAGCACAATCTAGAAGGGTTTCAGTTGAACCAATCCCCATTCAGCCACTATGTTTTGAATGGGGATGCTAAACTCCCTTGTTGGAAAATATATGAACAGAGATAGAGTGTCGTTTAGCCAGCTGGAGAGATGTTTCCTGGGGTTAAATAGCAATAGCATTTGTCCTAACCAGGACTGCCACGTTATGTTGGCAAATAATCTTTACTATAAATATATGTATATATGTATGTGTGCGTGTGTGTATTTATACATGTATGCGACCGTCTTTTGTCTTTTGTTGCTGTTACTGTCATTTACCTGCAGGTTTTTCGCACTAGAATAAAGAAACCGATGATCATATTCACTGAGATTATTTCGTATCTAGGTGGATATGCTGATATTTTTCAAAATAACTTTTATAAGTTAAGATGTCTGAAGTTTAGACATCTTAGACATAAGTTTAGATGTCAAAATATTTTACCCTTTCTTTCGAGCAGGAGACCTAGGGACAAACCAAAAATGAAATGTATGGACTATATACGTAGTTTCATTTATTCATACTTGGAAACACAGCTGGGGAATCTAATGACGGTTGCTTCTGATAGGACACTACAAAGGAGGTACCTGAGGACTGTACCACCACTACCACCCTCCCAGGAGTAGTGGGCGAAGAAGATGGTTCGGTGTATTGATGAACGGAGGGTCTTTGAGCATTGCTTTTGCGACAACTAGCAGATGCTGCTTCGTTCAGTGCTGCATTATTGATATTCTCCATATCTATAAATCTTTGATATATATATATATATATATATATATATATATATATATATATATACCAGTCATACACCGGGGAAAATAATTACTTGGTTGAAAGTAGGTTATTTGGAAAAGCTGAGATAAAGTGACAATAACTAGCTCTCTTTTCTACGAATGTCTGACCTACAACATCTACATAGAATTAGAGACGGCAACAACACGAAGAATAAAGAATTATCTTAATGAGAGAACTTTTATACTCTTACAACGATATTAATGTTGGCTATTATGAAGTGTATTCTATCTACAGAATAAATAGGAGTAGCGTTAATGTTATTGGATTTCGTGTATGTATAAGTGGGTGGTAAGCCTATGATAGTTTCGAAGATAAATCACAATATCAAGTAATTTCTCCCAGCTTCTCTTAACTAGATTGTGCCCTTTTGATCTTTAGTAATTATCAGAATTTCAAACATACTTTGGAAGTGTACAATTAATGAGATGTATAGTGTAGTAAGCCAGTAAAACATTCATTGCTATACACTATCTAATGTGATTTTATACACTCACCGTTCGAAATAATGACCAACCAACGACGGAAGATTTTACCTGGTTGATAAAGCTTCTAGAAAGTGAAGTTAAGTCCTTTTTATATCAAGCCGAAGTAGGAAAGATACATTAGATAATGTCGTTCTAAATGAGGAAGGTCTAATTAGATAATGAGATCCGTGATATAAACTGCCTTTCGATACAAACGGAAGATTGTACCTGGTCGATAAAGTTTCTCGAAAGAGAAGTTAAGTCCTTTTCAAATGAGACCGAATTGTGAAAGATACATGAGATAATGGAGACTTAAATGAGGAAAGGGTAATTAGATAATGAGATCCATGAGGAAGACTGCCTTTCGGTACAAATGGTAGGAGTGACGTCATGGATGTTTTCAGTTGAGGTTAACTTGAGTCTAAACAACAGCGAAACAGCTACAAAAAGGTTAGATATCAACATCTCACATACGTATACCTGTTTGTATGTATGTATGTATGTATGTATGTATGTCTGTATATATATATATATATATATATATATATATATATATATATATATATATATATATATATATATATATATATATATATATATATATATATATATATATATATATATATATATTTATATATATATATCTGCTAATACGAGGGAGTGTATGAAAAGTTTTGAGCCTTGAAGTCTTGTACCATATTTTGGTTTTCTGAGGCTCAAGACTTTTCATACATCCCTCGTACACACATATATATTACAGTCCTTCTTCTAACTCATGTCCATTGTCCGGAAATCTTTCGTCACACATCTGTGACTTCTTTCTTCCCGTTTCTTGAGTAATGCTGCGATGGACTGGCGTCCCGTCCAGCTAGGGGGAACACATACGCCATAGAAACCGGGAAACCGGGCCCATGAGCCTGGCTAGGCTTTAGAAGGCCGCATAAAAAACAAATAACCTATACCTTTCGATCAGACACCGTATAGGTTCTATTCCCAATCTTATTTCCTCCTAGACGCTCCTAAAACCACTACTAAATAACCTCTTGAGAATTCAGTTTCTTTATAGCTATTACATCACATAGTTGTCATTTGATAATAATCCTATTTAGCACAACCCTCAATTTCTCCCGATTCACTATCCCTTCACCAATCCTTTTGTACTATATAACATTATGCTTCATTATGTAACATCTTTTGTTTCTAATTTCCATCTTACATCCCCCTCCATTTCTCATGTGACATTCTATGCCTTTTACTTAGAGGTTTATTTACACTTTTCTTCCATCTTTCTTTGAGTTTCTTCTATCTTCCTCGACACTTACCTCATTACTCTTCTCATTAGACATGGATGTGTGCACGTACTTAAACCTGTGTTTCCTTTGTGCGCGCGCATGTCTGTGTTCGAGTGTGTGTGTTTATGTGTGTGTATCTATGTCTGTGTACCTATGTATGTGGGCGCCTGTGTGTATACATATATATATATATATATATATATATATATATATATATGCATGCATATCTATGTATATATATATATATATGTACGTATGTATACATATACATATATATGTCTATATATATACAATATATATTATCCTATACCTATGTATGTATATATATATATATATATATATATATATATATGTGTGTGTGTGTGTGTGTGTGTGTGTGCGTGTGTGTTTATATGTGTGTTTGTGTTAATGTGTTTATTTATGCATATGGCTCGAGCCACACACACACACACTCCCGCAGAAACACACGTACGTCTACTAGTCATAATATTACATACCATCGCAAATCCACCAGTCTTTATCACTGAGCATCCATTAGTAAATACGTCCAATATCATAATACACAGCTTCCTTCTTCGTTAAGGGAAATAGTCTATATTCTTTAATCGAAGCGATTAAAGCGCAAAAAGCAATTTTCTGCAAGGAGAAAATTGCACGTTTTGATGTTCAAGGGTGCTTAGGGCATGATTTAATCGATGCAGTGAGGCCTTTCTTATATAAAAATCGTTGCCATTGACCCCACAATCAATAATCGAGAATTAAAACTGCTTTCATTTAAATGTACAGAGAATGTAGCGAAAAACGGGAAACTACTTCGATCTCCGAAAAAACAATTTAGTAAATTGCTTTTCTCTTGAAGTCTCGGATGAATAACATAGTAGGATGAAAACCTTGATTAGCTGAACAACAGCAGCGTCTTTCGAGTGTGCGCAGTAGTCCTTCGTTGAGAACGTCTATTTCTTGGGTAGCTGAAGTCTACTAATATGGTCTTGAACCTGTAGAATCTTCGGAGCGAAACAGTTAATCACGCTCTCACTTTCGTAGCATATTGAATATTAGATCCAAATTTTGGCACAAAACCAGAAAATTCGGTTGGCAGGGTGCAAGGCGAGTATAGCAACCCCGGTGCGCAATTGGTGCTTATTTTATCGACCCCGAAAGTTTGAAAGGCAAAGTCGACCTTGGTGGAATTTAAACTCAGAAAAGGAAGACGAGCGAAATACCGGGAAGCATTTTGTCCGGCGTGATCAGAATTCTGCCGGATCGTCTTTCTCCCCGTATAGAATATTGGTTTCAAATTTCGGCACAAGATCGGCAATTTCAGGGATGTGGTTAAGTCACATTACATCGGCCCCTGTGTTCAGCTGGTACTTACTTTATCAACCTCTTAGGATGAAAGGCACGTTGCACCAGTTAACTTAGTTGGCAAAACGGAGTTGTACTTGTATTTGAAAGGGCCTGTATTGTCACATACTGTACCACCCTGAATCTCCCAAAGAAATACATTAAGGGTATGCATGTCTGTGGAGTACTCAACCACTTGCTTGTTAATTTCACGAGCAGGCTGTTCCATTAATCGTATCAACTGGGACACTCGTTATGGTAACAGGCGGGACGCTGAATATTTGTGTTACTGCAGAATATTTGGATCTAGATAGAAATTTCAAAAGGAGTTGGTCTTACTCTATGACATTTTCGCCAATCTATGACCCTGGAACAAGGAAAGATAAAAGGCAAATTTGATCTCGACAGTATTTGAAATTCCGGATATTGAAGAACCAAAACAGCAAATACCGCAAAGGGATTTGTCTAGCACTCTATCGATTCTGTCAAACAACCGCTTTTAGTGGTGAATCAGAATCGAAGAATGGTATTTCCTTTACTTTTGTCAGTTATCGCAGTGTCGATTTTGTTTAGGAATTTGTAAATACGCTGGAGGAAATTTCGTAGCGAAACATCATCTAATTACGATAGTAATAAGAGACCATTTTGTTAAATATATTGGTAAAAGGAATGCCTGAAGACGAAAACAACATTCGATTGATTCCAAAAAACGTTTTTACAGAGACGTTCAAACCTCATCTTGTCTCATCTTGTGTGAAGTAGAGTGAAAATATCTGATTCATATTAGGTTTTAAGTTGGAATGTGGTGTGATGAGAAACACTGGCGCAGAATCACATCGAAAGGAAAAGCAACTAGGTCTTTGATTTAATAAAACTGCTTCCCCAATCTTCTACTTAAAAGTGAAGAATATTCAATAGCATTTGCCACCTCTTCTAACACTCAGATACACATGATATATTTCAGATGTGGTCATGAAATATTAACTGGATTTCTTCTGCATCATTTTGCGAGAGATAAAAGCTCAGTCCAATCAGACACCCGCATTCCATCTTCAGAAACGGAAGGGAACGTTGACTAATGTAGCGAGAAATACAAAAGTTGAGACTGTCATGAATGGATTGGCATTGGTTACAGTTAAAAAAATGTTTATAGGTGAAACCAACGAATGTGTTTCTAAGTCCTCACATGGCTTTGCTAGAATAAAAACACAGCCAATTACCCCTCAAATTATGTTATATTATCTTTGGAAACAGGAGGATATATTTGACAATGGAATAATTCAATCTAGCAAGAAGGTGCTCAAACGACAGGGGGGAAAAGAACAGCCAATTCCCCCTCAAATTACACCATTGAAGTCTAGATTACGGAATATATTTGGCAATGTGTTCCAATACATACAATTAATGTAGCAATAATTCAGAATGCACGTCTAAAAGAAACAGCCAGTTCTCCCGCAAATTCCACCATGTGAATTTAGAAAACGGAAGATATATTTAACAATAAATTCCAATATATATAGTTTATTCAGACCATCACTCCAGAATGGAAACCAATTTCGTGTCTTTTGTTTTGATAGCAAAATTATGAGTTTCGCTCTAAGACCAAGTTGTACGTTTGTAATTATATGGAAATATGAAAGAAATACCAAGCATTAATCCAAAATTTTCCATTATAGAACGTATGGAGAGCATAGAAGATAGCAAACATATCCAGCGGAAAGCGAATGCATAAATATAGAATGTAGATAATATTTTGAATGGGAAGAAGTAGCTGACAGAAATTTAATAATACGGAAACACCGGGTGTTTGCCTTCTGTTTATATTAATGTTTAAATTATTAAAGCAGCCAACTTTGTTTTTATCGTGGATTTAAAGGTATGTTGTCAATTCTTTATTTGATATTATTAACGTGTTTCGTGCCAACCGCGATGAATGTTAACAGTTGACATTTTCGCATGTAGAGAAAATGGCGTTGCGTCACGTAGAACAATCAATCAATGAAGGCGTTAGTCGTGAGGGCGGCGGTGGTGGAATTAGAGAGGGAGAGGGAGAGAGGGGGAGAAGGAGGGGAGGAGAAGGGGGGAAAGGGGGGAAATGGGAGAGAGGGGGAGGGGGAAATGGGGGAATTGGGAGAGAGAGAGGTTAAGAGAGACAGTGAGAGAGGGACAGACAGACAGAAAGGAAGTGTGTGTGTGAGAGGGACAGAAGAGAAAGAGAGGAGAGGCGGGAAGAGATGGGGAGTTAAAAGAGGGTGGGTTGATGGGGAGAGATAGGGAGGAAAAGAGAGAGAGAGAGAGAGAGGGTGAGAGAGATAGGGAGTGAGAGTAGAGAGAGTGGGAGAGAGATATGAGAAGATGCGAGACAGGCAGTATGAGAGAGGGGAGAAAGAGGGAGAGACGTAGAAAGAAAGGCAGAGATGGGGAGAGAGAGAGAGAGAGAGAGAAAGGGAGAGAAGGTGTGAAACAGATGTAATGTGGGAGAGAGAAGAAAGAAGGGCAGAGATGGGGAGGGAAAGAGTGAAGGGGATAGAAGAAAGAAGGGGAAAGATAGAGAGAGAAGAGGAGAGAAAAGGAGACAGAGAGATAGGGAAAGATGGATAGAGAGAAAGACAGGGAGAGAGAAAGTGAACGGAGTGAGAGAGAGAGAGAGAGAGAGAGAGTGAGAGATGTGGAGACCATTGACCGCTAGCTCTCAATACTGACCACAGCCACACTAAGTTTGACACTTTGTTCCACCAACTGGAGACCAGGATCGATCTCAGAGATAACACGTTGCAAAGTTCGGTTTCTAGGATATGGCTTCCCAAGGGTGAGAGCTTATACTCTCTTAGAGTAGACATAGGAATCCAGTTGGCTGAGGTCCTTTCATTTTGGGATGTGACCTTTCATTAAGGTCATGACCGATGACATATCTCACATGTTGATATGTTCAGCTGTCCGAGGTTCTTTCCGTAAATTTTACCATCCTTAAATGGGTCGCGCGTAGGCAAATGTTTGCTGTACTTTCACTTTCGTTTTCACATTCATATTTTGGATTGAGGCCTAAGCCCCATAGTTTAAGACAGTTCCTTCGCCTAACTAACTACGTTGATGCACGGCGATGTGTCTCAGTCAAGAGTCATAAGAAGAAGGGTCACAAATTATCGGGTGTTAATATATAAGTTACTCCTTACGTTGTGGTATACTCTAGGATAACTTATGATGCGCAGTCGCCTAACAACGAATTGTCTTTACATTAATGCGCATTAAAAATTGAGTGTAAAATTATGACAATTTCTTGCAAATTTAAGTCAGAATTCACGAAGGAAAATACTTGTGAGCTAACACTAAATGGAATCGGAGACATGACGTGAAACGAATCTCTTGTTCTTTGATTGTGGAAAATTTTACATTATCAGACGCCTTCCGGGTTGTTTATTATTCAATTCGAGCTGGTGTGTGGATGTTTACAGAAGTACCACAAATTCATTTGAAAATTTGTACATGCGTAAAGATTTCAGACACGAAGTAAATAACAATACGTGTGTATATATGCAGCATACTAACTGGTAATATTATGCACATACATATTGAGAAAAAAACCTTGTGAGGATGTTATAGAGTGATACAGGATTGTGGCATTGAATCAAGTAGCATCCAGTGATCAGGCTAGAGATAATGTATGTGCATATATATATATATATACCAACGTGTACATGCATACATACATACATACATACATACATACGCACGTACGTATACATGTATGAATATACAAGTATGTATATGTATATATATATATATATATATACATACTTATATAATGTTTTTTTTTTATTCTCTCTCTGTTTAATTCCTCGTGTTCCTTTCTGTTGAAGAGCTTCGGCTGGAAACGTAAAAGACTTTTCTCACCTTCCCGTGTGTCAAACTAATACACCCGATTATTGTTTATACTCCTGTCTTCAACTTCTTCTTTTACTGTAAATTTCAACTATATGTATACACAAATACGCACACACATCAATACATGTGTATATATATCTATATATACATACAACGTGTATATCTATATGTATGTGTGCTTACGTGTGTGCATGGAGGGAATATTTATGAATGTTTGAGACACCACGAAGAAAGTCTATGTGGTGTCATTTTTAACATACTAGAAGAAACAGTAGTGAAATCTCCCTCATAAAATAATAAGTTCATTTTCGATAATGTAATCGACACTCTTTAAAACAAATGAGATCATTACAAACGATGAAATGACCTTAATCGATAGATCACGCTCAATCAGGGCTGATTTGAAAGGACAAAAAACACAAACAAAAGAACGATGCCAATCAATGCAACAGTGACAAATTGTGTTATTTTTTACCATAAACGAAATAATTCCTCATTGCGGGAAATAAAAATGATATTAAACTAAACGACACAAACAACAAGAATATGATTTTATTATTGACTCAATATAAAAGAGATGCTACAAGTATTTAATTCTGGTTTACAGTTGCCATAAAACTTTGTTTTTCTTCTTCTTCTTTGCTTTTTGTTTGTTTGTTAGTAATTTCTGTGTGACAATTCCGTTTAAAAGTTTATAAACGTAAAATATATCTCATACATATATTTGTGTGTGTGTGTGTGTGTGTGTGTGTGTGCATGTCTGGTGTTTGTATGTGTGCATGGTGTCTGTAAGTGTGTGCGTATGTTTGTGTGTATTTGTGTGTGTGTGTGTTTCTGTGTGTCTATATTCATCTCCGAGGAAACTACATACAACCACACCTCTTTTTCTCCATTCACTTGTGGGTGTTGTTATTGTTATTGTCCTTCTTCATCTTCTTGTTCTTCTTGTTCTTCTTGTCCTTGTTCTTGTTCTTCCTGTTATTGTTGTTGTTGTTCTTGTTGTTCTTGTTGTTCTTGTTCTTCTTCTTGTTCTTCTTGTTGTTGTTGTTGTTGTTCTTCTTCTTCTTCTTCTTGTTCTTCTTCTTGTTCTTCTTCTTGTTCTTGTTGTTGTTGTTCTTCTTCTTCTTCTTCTTCTTCTTCTTGTTCTTCTTCTTCTTCTTCTCCTTCTCCCCTTTCTTTTTCTTCTTCTTCTTCTTCTTCTTCTTCTTCTTCTTCTTCTTCTTCTTCTTCTTCTTCTTCTTCTTCTTCTTCTTCTTCGTCTTCTTCTTCTTAGCTGGCAGAATCGTTAGTGCTCTGGACGAAATGCTCAGCGGTATTTCGCCTGCCGTTACGTTCTAAGTTCAAATTCCGCTGAGGTCGACTTTGCCTTTCATCCTTTTGGAGTCGATAAATTAAGTACCAGTTGCGTACTGAGGTCGAACTAATCGACTATCCCCTCTCCACAAATTCGAGGCCTTATGCCTATAAAAGAAAGGATTATTATTCTTATTATTATATACATACATACATATATATATATATATATATATATATATATATATATGTATATAATAATAAGAATATATATATATATCTATCTATATATATATATATATATATATATATATATATATATATATATATATACATATATATATACGATAAGCATCTACACGTAGCAGCGAACAAATTGTTTTCAAAGATGTCATTCTATTTTCCCCATCATCTATAATATCTGCATAAATAGAAAAGATAAACCAATCGAACTTATTGCTCACCTCTATTTCACATTGCCGTCCATCTTATATCCTTGTTCGGGAATTGATATATTTCGATATTCCCATTATTATATTGGATATATATTTCACAACACACCGAGAATACATGTAGTTTTCACATGGTCCATACACAGAGTCCGAGAGATTTAAAATTAATGTTTTCTTTCCCTGCTATTCATCTAGATCTCAACAACACTGTAAGTGAGAAGCTTCGTATATTATTTTGTATAAGGAAGAAGAAATCTGAGACAAACGATGGGAAATTGTGACAAAAACTGCAACTTATATTTTCTCGTTTGATGCTGCAAAAATTAGTTTATGAATACACTGTGTCATCAGAAGTTCGAAGAGCTGGTCCTAATACTTTGTAGAATTGAAATGACCTTTCTCGAAACGCCAGCTTTCTAATCTTCCAATCGGATATTCTTAATTTATTAGCTCTTTGACATATATTTATATATGTGTGTAAATATATATATATATATATATATATATATATATATATATATATATATATATATATATATATATATATATATATATATATATATATATCTGTGTGCATATATATATGTATACATATACACTAATTAGATAATGAGATCCATGAGGAAGACTGCCTTTCGATACAAATGGTAGGAGTGACGTCACGGATGTTTTCAGTTGAGGCTAACTTGAGTCTAAACAACAGCGAAACAGCTACAAAAAGGTTAGATATCAACATCTCACATACGTATACCTGATTATATGTATGTATGTATGTATGTATGTATGTATGTATGCATGTATGTATATAAGTGTGTATGTATATAAGTATGTATGTATGTATGTATGTATGTATATATATATATATATATATATATATATATATATATATATATATATATATATATATATATATATATATATATATATATATATACTAATACGAGGGAGTGTATGAAAAGTTTTGAGCCTTGAAGTCTTGTACCATATTTTGGTTTTCTGAGGCTCAAGACTTTTCATACATCCCTCGTACACACACATACACTCAAACACAGACACACACACAAACATATACACACATATATATTACAGTCCTTCTTCTAACTCATGTCCATTGTCCGGAAATCTTTCGTCACACATATGTGACTTCTTTCTTCCCGTTTCTTGAGTAATGCTGCGATGGACTGGCGTCCCGTCCAGCTAGGGGGAACACATACGCCATAGCAACCGGGAAACCGGGCCCATGAGCCTGGCTAGGATTTAGAAGGCCGCATAAAAAACAAATAACCTATACTTTTCGATCAGACACCGTATAGCTTCTATTCCCAATCTTATTTCCTCCTAGACGCTCCTAAAACCACTACTAAATAACCTCTTGAGAATTCAGTTTCTTTATAGCTATTACATGACATAGTTGTCATTTGATAATAATCCTATTTAGCCCAACCCTCAATTTCTCCCGATTCACCATCCGTTCACCAATCCGTTTTGTACTATATAACATTATGCTTCATTATGTAACATCTTTTGTTTCTAATTTCCATCTTACATCCGCGTACACATTCTTCTCTTTCGTCACTTACCACGAGTTTCGTTCCCCCTCCATTTCTCATGTAACATGGTATGCCTTTTACTTAGAGGTTTATTTACATTTTTCTTACGTTTTTCTTCCATCTTTCTTTGAGTTTCTTCTATCTTCCTCGACACTTACCTCATTACTCTTCTCATTAGACATGGATGTGTGCACGTACTTAAACCTGTGTTTCCTTTGTGCACGCGCATGTCTGTGTTCGAGTGTGTGTGCTTATGTGTGTGTATCTATGTCTGTGTACCTATGTATGTGGGCGCCTGTGTGTATACATGTATATATATATATATATATATATATATATATATATGCGTGTGTGTGTGTGTGTGTGCGTGTGTGTGTTATATGTGTGTTTGTGTTTATGTGTTTATTTATGCATATGGCTCGAACCACACACACACACACTCCCGCAGAAACACACGTACGTCTACTAGTCATAATATTACATACCATCGCAAATCCACCAGTCTTTATCACTGAGCATCCATTAGTAAATACGTCCAATATCATAATACACAGCTTCCTTCTTCGTTAAGGGAAATAGTCTATATTCTTTAATCGAAGCGATTAAAGCGCAAAAAACAATTTTCTGCAAGGAGAAAATTGCACGTTTTGATGTTTAAGGGTACTTAGGGCATGATTTAATCGATGCAGTGAGGCCTTTCTTATATAAAAATCGTTGCCATTGACCCCACAATCAATAATCGAGAATTAAAACTGCTTTCATTTAAATGTACAGAGAATGTAGCGAAACACGGGAGACTACTTCGATCTCCGAAAAAACAATTTAGTAAATTGCTTTTCTCTTGAAGTCTCGGATGAATAACATAGTAGGATGAAAACCTTGATTAGCTGAACAACAGCAGCGTCTTTCGAGTGTGCGCAGTAGTCCTTCGTTGAGAACGTCTATTTCTTGGGTAGCTGAAGTCTACTAATATGGTCTTGAACCTGTAGAATCTTCGGAGCGAAACAGTTAATCACGCTCTCACTTTCGTAGCATATTGAATATTAGATCCAAATTTTGGCACAAAACCAGAAAATTCGGTTGGCAGGGTGCAAGGCGAGTATAGCAACCCCGGTGCGCAATTGGTGCTTATTTTATCGACCCCGAAAGTTTGAAAGGCAAAGTCGACCTTGGTGGAATTTAAACTCAGAAAAGGAAGACGAACGAAATACCGGGAAGCATTTTGTCCGGCGTGATCAGAATTCTGCCGGATCGTCTTTCTCCCCGTATAGAATATTGGTTTCAAATTTCGGCACAAGATCGGCAATTTCAGGGATGTGGTTAAGTCACATTACATCGGCCCCTGTGTTCAGCTGGTACTTACTTTATCAACCTCTTAGGATGA
>NC_142947.1:1072590-1095090 GCF_046866305.1 Octopus bimaculoides
ACATTACTGATTTATGTTATGGCATAAATCTTATGAAACCAATCACCTCTTTTAATGGCAGCCCATATATATATGTGTATATATATATATATATATATATATATATATATATATATATATATATATATATATATATATATATATATATATATATATATATACATACATACCTAAATATATAGATAGATAAATAGATATATAGATGGATATAGAGAAATTTACAGGAGTCATTTTGTATGTCTGTGTATATATATATATATATATATATATATATATATATATATACATATTTTTTTATGGAAGCCCACAATTACAGAATCAAAATTTCCTCATACATACATTCATGGAGAAAATCTTTTTTGTGCACTTTGAGGAATGCTTACATGCCATTCACTTTCATTGTTTTGCATCCCATAATTTTTGAGAATCTTCATAAAAAGGAAAATCAAAAATGAAGAAAGATATAGCGTTGTCCAACTTACGATTCGAAAACCTATTTCACTTAATTTATTTATTTATTATTTTTTGCCAGATAAAAAAAAGTAAAACACATGAGTTGTGTATAATTTAATGTAAACATTTCTGTGCAATTATCATATATCAGATATTCTGGTGTGGAATCCACTTTAGTAAATTTATACAAAGACCGAGGTTATTCTAGCTTTCACCGGGTGCATATTGTTATATTTGATATATTGAAATGCCGTTGAATACAACTCACCCATTCGTCATGTAGGGAACGATGAAATAAGTAGAAGTTGATTTCTTTGATCGATGTAACAGACTAGCCCCCAACTCTACCGAAATTGCTGACCTTGGGCCACAATTTGGAATCGTTATTATCATTATTATTATAAACGTCGACAAACTGGGAGAATCGTGAGCAGATTTTCGGAGTGGATGAAATAAGTACCAGTTGAGTTCTGAGGTCGATGTAATCGACTTAATCCCTTCCCCAAATTTCAGTTCTTGTGCCTATAGAAGAAAAGATTATTATTATTATTATTATTATTATTATTATTATTATTATTATTATTATTATTTATTAATTCAAAATTAAAAGAGTGCCATTGTTATCTAGTGAACGTATTATTTTCATTGTTATTATTGCTGTTTTTGTTGTTATTATTATTATTATTATTATTATTATTAGCAGTAGTAGTAGTAGTAGTAGTAGTAGTAGTAGTAGTAGTAGTAGTAGTAGTAGTAGTAGTAGTAGTAGTAGTAGTAGTAGTATTAAAGGCGGTTAGCTGGCAGAATTGTTAGCAAACCAAACAAAATGGTTAGCGTCATTTTGTCTGTCTGAGATCAAATTCCGCTGAGGTCGACTTTGGCTTTTATCACATGGGACACAATAAAGTAAATACCAGTGAAATAGTGCTCCGAGCTGAAATTACTGGCCTTTCGTCAAGATTGAAAGCAAATGTTATATTTACAAAATTAAACGAGCGCAATGCGTAATAAAGTATTGTTAGATATTGTTTCTGAACCTGAAAAATATTTCATCAATCCGATTGTCTCCTAAAACTTCAAATTAAAACGAGTTAAAAAAAATTAAAAATGAACTGGAATGCAAAAATCTCAATTGAAATATTCTGCGTTCCTTTCCAGACGTAAAAGGCGTCATCAAAGATCTTATGTTTCTAAGTCTCTTTGAGGTTTGTAAGTTCAGTGGAGTCAAGATGTATTATGCAAATCTGTGTGTTTGTGTTTGAGTGTGTCTGTCTTTCTGTGTGCGTGTGTGTGTCTGTATGCATGTACGTATGCGTGGATTCACGTGTGCATGTAATCATGTGCGCGTCACTGGGTGTACATGCCCAGATGTTTTTGTATATAGCGATACCTATATACACATAAATTAATATATATAATTGCAGATACGTCTACGTATATATATATATATATATATATATATATATATATATATATATATATATATATATGAAATTAAATAAATGACAAGGGAAACAATACACATGATGAACTTCGTTACCTTAGAAGTGTTTCTACTATGGGAAAGAATGCATTCATACTACAGTGTTTGTTTATTACCATATCGCTTCACTGGAACTTCAAAAATGTTGTGCATCTTTATTTGGTAATCCGTTTACATACATATATATGTGTTTATAGTTGGAATTTATCAAAAATTTCTGCAGATTAGTATTTAAGCAGTGTGTTAAATATCCCTGTGTCCCAACGATTACAGTCATAAACCTGAACTTGTATGTATGCATGCATGTTTTATGTATGTATTTATATCCTTATATCTTTATTATAGAGCGGTTATAGTTCGTCGAACCCGATCAGTCCATAATTTCGAAGTTACTGTCATCAAATTTCTTGTAAAAGGAAAATGAAAGCGAAATCTTCAAACAGCATCGAGTAATTCTTCTGTTATATTTATCATAATTCAGCAAGAAGCAAATATTATTATATATTTCTCTGTGTATGCACCTACAGAGATATAGAGATATATATACCTATATACATTCTTAGATACAAGGAAGCTATACGGTGATAAATAAACACTCAGCACTGAGTGCACTGTATTTTACAGGAAATAAAAAAAGCCATAAGCTAATGAATTTGGTTACATAATCTCGAGTTCGCTTGTCGCTTATTTAATTCCGTCTTCCTCTCTATAATCAAATAATGCTTTCTTCTGAAGCGCATATATGCATATATATGCACACACACATACACACACACACACACACACACACACACACACACACACACACACACACACACACACACATATATATATATATATATATATATATATATATATATATAAATATATATTGAGTTCTAGCACCAGGTTATAAGTATTTCCATACCTAGGCGAAATCTGTATATATATCTATATATATATACATACACACACACATATATATGTGCGTGTGTGTGTATGTATTTGTACATATGTATATATGTATGTGAATATATATATATATATATATATATATATATATATATATATATATACATATACTCATACATACACACACACACACATATATATATATATAGATATGTATATATAAATACATATGATCAATATGCCAGACGGTTGATATCAGACAGTAACAGCAATGGTTAATATAACGTGTATAAATTTGACAGATATATGACAATGCCATATTATATATTACTGTTTATACGGTGATAGAATATTTCAGTATTTCAATGACATGCAACTGATTCGCACACATACACACAAAACCCCGTGCACGCGCACACACGTATATAATCATGTTTATGCATGTGTCTTGTGTGCGTAGAAGTAATCGTTTCGAATACGTACCACTGTTTCAGGGACAGTAGTGTTCTGAGAATTTCTCGTTTTGTAATGTCGTTTCCATCATTCACGTAATTGATTTAGGTGCTGCAAGTTCCTTTGATGAAACCTGTTTTATCACGGGAACATGTTTGACATATATATAGACATATATATATATGCATCAGTGATGCCTATATATACAGGGTGCTCGGGCTTAATTTGCTGATAGTTTATGACTACTTTTTCAGGAAAATCTTGGTGTATTCTTAAAGAGTCAACGCCGTTAGAGAGCGTAATGATTAAATTTGTAGTTGAGACAAGTTAGCGACCTGGAAGCCATTTGAATATTTGAAATGTGTTGTCCGTATCATGATGTTTCGTTACGGTGTATCAAAATGCAGACTTCATCACGAATGGAAAACGTGACACGAGAGGTTGCAACAGAAACTATGAAGATGTGGCTAGCAGAAGGGAGACACCAGGCACGCTAACTGTGTTGGCAGGGCGAAATTTTATGCTCACATTTTTTAACAGAGGCTTAGCTTCATTTTGATGCCTGCAACACCAGACCATAAGCTGCTGGCTGAACCTACACAGCCACACCTGAGCCTATCTATCTATCTATCTATCTATCTATTTATCTATCTATCTATCTATCTATCTATCTATCTATCTATCTATCTATCTATCTATCTATCTATCTATATATATATATATATATATATATACATTTATATACAGACTCCAACGAGTGTCGCATTAATTTGAAATGGTTATATGTCTGTTAATAATAATTCTTACTGGATTTGCAAATTACCAACTGTTTTTCTCCTCATACGGACAAAAGCGTTATCCAGATATTTTCCGTATAAAGTGCCGATGCATGGTATTTAATAACTAATCCCTGTTTCATTCTTTTACGCTCGTCAAATTGAACAGTGCAACAATTCATTTATCTTTCTATGTCAAACATATCAAAACCAAAAAGTAGAAACAAGAAACCACCACAAATAGGTTTTTGCATTCATTTTCGTACGTTTGTCATTCAATTTGATATGCGGTTCATTCAGAGTCGCGAAAAAAAAATTACCGACATGAAGTTAGTCATTCAAATTCGTTTTTCGATCATTCAATTTCGCACTTCGGTCAAAGAATTTAGCATTTGCATCATTCAAATTATAATTCCCGTTGAGAGCATTGAAATTAATCGGAATACGAGAAAGTCTCTTTACGAGCATTCAAATTCGCTTCGGAGCAATCTATTTAACACTTCGAGCAATCAAATTAGCATGATAGCTATTTTGGCTTTATCTCATGATCATTGTTATCATAATCATACGCTTTCATCCATTGTTTATACTTTAAGCACTCTATCATGCCCATGTTTTTCTATGTATTCATTTATTTTTCCATAGGTACATGTATTTATTGTTAAAGACTTCATGAAATTGCATTCCAGCCATTTCAACCGTTTTTTTTAAAGAAAGTCACAATTACAAGAAATGCTTATCGTTTTTGATTTTGAATACATTATGTTGTGATATGTGTTCATCCTTTGCATATATCTTGTTGCGAAAAGTATGTATTTCCTTGATTTTACATTTTGTGTTTCGTCGGCGAAAGGATACTATTTATACCATTCACTCAGAAAAGAAATATCTCACACAATCATTCCTCGTTGAATAATTCTTTGTATTATAATTCTATGTGTATGGATATTCATGTTAGCCAGCACACATGTATGTATACATGCATATTTCTTTGACTATTTTGATTGCTTTTCTCTGAGAAAGTAAACACGTTTGTGTCTATGTGTATTTCATATAGCTTGAAATTTATTAACCAGTATCATATTTATTAACCAGTATCATATAATCTTCTAATGAAATATTGAAATAAATATTGCAATAACGTTTGCGAAATGTGTGTGTTTGTGTGTGTTTGTTTGTGTGTGTGTGTGTGTGTGTGTGTGTGTGTGTGTGTGTGTGTGTTTGTGTGTGTGTGTGTGTAAGTATGTGTGTGTGTGTGTGTGTGTGTATTAAAAATGTATATGTATATTAAAGAATATATATATTAAAGAATTCAGAAAAAATTCACATCCACTAAAAACCACAAACAATTATCTATTAGATATTAAGCGCCAAAATGTCTGTGAAATTAAGTTGAAACGCCCGTTCCAGAAATCGATTACACACACAATATCAAAATATACAATACAGTCATTAAGTCAAGGAAATATTAAAAAGAAACGAACACAATATATATATATATATATATATATATATATATATATATATATATATAAAGATCCGTTGGATTTCCAGCGTTTTATTCGCTCGTCTCGAAACAATTAAATTTTGAAAAATATAAATTTAGACATTTGTTCCTGAAATCTAATTCGCTCACCACACACCATCCTCACCACGTAAAACAGTAACAAAATATGTAATACACAATATATACCTATATAAGTTATTAAACCAGCAATTATTAAATTTTTATCGAGAATACGTTGCGAACCTAAGCCACCTTATGAACATGCATCTACATATATAGCTTGGTTTTTATCAACACAGGATACCGAGCTGCCAGCCCGGAAGCCTGCCTGCCTACCTACTTGTCTTTCTCGGTTATTAAATCTTCATCGTAATGACATCTGCCAGTTCACATCAGTTCAAATCAAGCGTTACGAGGGCCACTGCCAGGTACTGCATCCGGGCATTTATTATTATTATTAAGGCGGCGAGCTGGCAGAGTCGTTAGCACGCCGGGCGTAATCCTTAGCAGTATTTCGTCTGCCGCTACGTTCTGATTTCAAATTACGCCGAGGTCGACTTTGCCTTTCATCATTTCGGGTTCCATAAATTGAATATCAGTTGCGTACTAGGGTCGATTTAAACTACTGGCGCCTTCCCCTAAACTTTCAAGCCTTGTGCCTATAATAGAAAGGATTATTATTATTATTATTATTATCATCATTATTATTATTATTATTATTATTATTGTTATTATTATCATCATCATCTTTATTTTTATTATTATTATTATTGTTATAATCATCATCGTCATCATCATCGTCGTCATCATCATCATCATCATCATCATCATCATCATCATCATCATCATCATCATCATCATTATTATTATTATTATTATTATATTATTATCAATATTATTATTATCTGCTGGAGGTGGGAAAATTTGCTCCACTCTCTAAAAACGAATTATATCGTTTGAAATGAGTCCGATTTAAGTATCTGACAGTTCTATTTAAAATGTCTGCTCTGAGGTCACTCAACTCACTGTACGCTGGTAATTATATAACATTATGCTTGTTATTTTGACCATATTATTTTGAAAGTCAGATAAAGTTATAATGAAATAATGTCTTCCTCACTTTTGCAATTATAGCCTAGTAGTTCACGATTTATTTTGCATATCGAATTAAATTCTAAATAAACTTGTATTTCTAAACAAATTTCATTCGAGTTATTGGATTGCAGCCATGATGAAGAACTCACTTAAAATGCTTGGTCGATAACTTTAGCATCACTATTTATTGCATTTTAATGCAAATTTTACTAGTCGTTGTTTAAATGGCGAAAAAAAACCCGGAGAAATGGTACACAAATACAAATAACAGGATATTAACAACGGGTGTCTTTCGACTAAGGACGAATTAAATTAAGCTAGCATGAAGAAGGTACACACGTACACATGTGCATAAACGCCAACTAACAAAAGTACATAGCCAATTGACCTCACACAATTTTGCAGACAAGAAACTTGAAGAGGCATTTGGGCATTAGGTAGAATGTCTAGAGGCATTTTTTCCAAAGTCCTTAAGTTTTGTGTTCAAATCACACCGAATTCTATGCTAAAGTTTATCATTTTAAATATTCCTATTCTGTAATTCTTTCAACCATTATGGTCAATGGAAACATGCTTTGACTGGCGGAAATAGATCGATATCTATCTATCTATCTATACTTACATACATACATTCACACACACATATATATGTATATACACAAATACATATATACATATAAATGTGTATATATATGTACATTTGTATGGAAATATATATATATGTGTACATGCATAAACGCGTTTATACAATGATACGGAAATATATATACATTTATATATATATGTATATATATATATATATATATATATATATATATATATATATATATATATATATATATATATATATATATATATATATATATATATATATATATATATGTATGTATGTATGTATACAACAACATCAATATTCTATAATTTCCGTCGGCTCCATACAATTACACTTTCTTTTGAGATGCCTCGCATATGAATGAGTGATTGATATTAAAATGTAGCCTGTTACTTACGTTTCTTTCTATATTCTAGGTATGCATTGCGTGTTTTGCATCCAAAGAGTTACCACTATTCACTGCACAGACACACGCACAAATGTTCGTATCTAACTGATTTTGCATCAATATACTCAAATTATATATATATTTATATATATATATATATATATATATATATATATGAACACATGTGTATATATACATACATATTTACATATATATATGTATGCGTATGCATATGTCTACAACTTTATATCTACGTATATATGTATGTATTTACGCAAACAGAACCAGACGCTCGCACACACATACACACACACACACACACACACACACACACACATACACATACAAATATATTTGTTTATAACTATAAATATCTCACTACAGAGGAGCAGAAATTTAAGCACGTCTGTCTCACTGTTTTTCTACGAGAGTCAACGAATATCATGCCTACAGCACCTTCCTCCAGACGAAACCCTAAATGATATATATCTATATATATATATACATATACATACATACATACATACATACATACATATATATATATATATATATAAATAACGAAAAAATATATATAACCACATTAGACAGATGTTATATCCTGACATTTCATTATAGTATATTATTGAAAAAGTTCCATCTATGAAGACATGTTTTCATACAAACTATAGTCGCTAATTTGCTCTAGGTTATTGCCGACAGCAATCGCCTATTCTAGAAGGATTTCGTGTATAAGAATTATTTGAAAGAAAAACTGAATAGATTCAAAAATATGTCGGAGAATTGTCAGCAGAGAATATCAACTCATATAGATAGATACACATATGCATATATACATAAATACACACACACACACACATATATATATATATATATATATATATATATATATATATATATATATATATATATATATATATATATGTATGTATGTATATTTATGTATATATGCATATGTGTATCTATCTATATGAGTTATACATACATACATATATATATATATATATATATATATATATATATATATATATATATATACATATATATATATATATATATATATATATATATATATATATATATATATATATATAAATATATGTACACATGTATGTATATATATATATATATATGTATATATATTTATTTATTTATTTATATATACATATATATATATATATATATATATATATATATGTATATATATTTATATATATATATATGCATATGTGTATCTATCTATCTCTCTCTCTCTCTCTCTCTCTCTCTATATATATATATATATATATATATATATATATATAAATATATATATGTATATACTTATATATATGCATATGTATATCTATATCTATATCTCTATATTATATGTATATATATATATATATATATATATATATATATATATATATATATATATATATATATACATATATACATATACATATATTAATATTTTCTTCTTCTTCTTCTTCTTCTTCTTCTTCTTCTTCTTCTTATTATTATTATTATTATTATTATTATTATTATTATTATTATTATTATTATTATTATTATTATTATCATTACGCACGTAGTCTGGATATAAATATTTGCGTTTGTGTGCGCGCGCAGGTTTGTGTGTGCATGTGTGCGCGTGTGTGTATGTATTTGAGACTGTGCTGGTTTGTTTACGTCCGCGTAATTTAGCAGTTTGGTCAATATATCGATAGAATAAGCATCATGCTTAAAAGTAGCAGTGTCAACTTGTTCGACGAAGAAATTTCAAGGCGGTGCCCCAGTATGGTCACCCTTCATCGACCGAGACAACTAATACATAGAACATGAAGACAGAAATATATCATTAATGTGTATTCATCTGTTGTATATTTCGGTAAAGTGTACCGCAGATCATATTATCGAAAGTCCTTTCCGCTTAAGGATGATAGTGTAGGATTTGAGGACGATGCATCTACTACTTCTAGCACATCATGCGACCATATTTTCTTTGGTTTTCTAAGATTACTCAAATGCGTATGATATGAAAAGTTTTCTGTAACCTCTTCATATGTGTAACTCCGGGTCAGTTTTGAAGAGGCAGAAGTATTATGAAACAAATTCTGGACGATGACCATTCCATTATACATTCTTTTTGTTTATGGACATCAGGCCCAGGTCAGCATTAAACAATGTCACCCGTTTTTTCTTTAGCATTGTTGACTGTGATTCCAGGGAGAAATTGATGCAAATGTATTGGCTATGTACATGCCATAGTTTCTCTAAGTGATGTGCAGTGGCAACTCAATTAGTTTGAGAGCATGTTTTCCCTCTCTTAATAATATTCTGTTCAAAGAAGTATTCCATTCGTTTTATCCAAATAGGGAAGAAAAAACTGAAATAAGAAAGGGAAACGAAGGATAAAAGAAAAAAAAGAGAAATAACGGATTTTACTTCGTGCTTCAATGGATTCTTGGAAAGGTTTGGCTCTAATGAGTGTCTCAAAAGGTTTGGCACTAATGACTTTAGAAAGGCTCGGTGTTAAATATATTTGTCGAATCTAATTTTTGCTTTACAAGGCTCTGCTGGCTAATGCTTAGCTAAGTTTAGATTTTGTCTTTCTCGACACGTTCTGCTCGAACGTTGTGAGAATTAGAAAGCTGTTTGTTGAAACTCATGGAAAACCAAACGAAAACAAATGTGAGAGAAGAAGATCAAAAATAACTCAAGAAAACTTTGCAGGAAAAAGTATTAAATGGAAGAAACATATATTATTCTTGGTAAAATTATCCAATGAATTTCCATTCAGTGTTCAAATTTCACCGAAGTGGAATATAGTTTCAATACATGTGATAACTTCAAACTCTTTTCTAATATTAAAGTTGATGTAATCGATAATACAGAATTCGAAAATGTATGCCATTATCATTCAGTTGGAAATAGATATATAAGTGTACGTGTATTATTTCTTTACTACCCACAAGGGGCTACACACAGAGGGTGCAAACAAAGACAGACGAACGGATTAAGTCGATTATATCGACCCCAGTGCGTAACTGGTACTTATTTAATCGACCCTGAAAGGATGAAAGGCAAAGTCGACCTCGGCGGAATTTGAACTCAGAACGTAGCGGCCGACGAAATACCGCTAAGCATTTCGCCCGGCGTGCTAACGTTTCTGCCAGGTCGCCGCCTATATGTGTATGTGTTTCTGTGTGAATAGGTATACATAAACCTTCATGTTTGACAAAATATCTTTATTATTCTGAGTCACCCATTAACCCACTACCTACCAAATTATTTTATTCATATTCTTTGGCTTTACCAGGTGTCTTAACAGTTAAAATAATATACAGTATTTAAATTTTCTTCATATGTGAATTATTTTGGAAATTATGATAAATGTTTCGAAAAGTCCCAGAGGAGTATCGCTGAAAAAAAGCATATTTATCCATTAATATTCAATTGCAATAATAAACATTTTAGTTTTTCGGAAAGTATAGCATCAAATGCGAATGAGTAAGAAATATCAACGAATGATATAAATGGGAAATGCAAAAAAAAAAAACATTTTCAAAACAGTCAATATTTTTTAGTTAAAAAATTGCGATTTATGAGATAAAATGTCCTCTAGAATTATCCAGAGCTAATAATGACAAACTTTAACTACTAAATATTGTTAAACACACCTCTGCAAATGCAATGTGACTGTTTTTACCAGATCCCCAAATAGGGGCTCATGGCAGGCAATGGGTTAAATAAAGAACGTATCTACGTATCTACATCCTTACAATCATATTTAACCATATTTTAAACAATAAAACATTATATATATATATATATATATATATCTTACATTATCTAAGAGAAGACAACAGTGATACGCTTGGAGTGAATTCCATTAACTTCGCTGAAGCAAAGGTAACTTAGGGCTAAATATAACCGCCAGCAATGATAGGTTTAATTTGATGAAGATGCGACTCCTTTTTAACCGGATTTCACTGTAAACATGCAAGTCTTCTTGTTGAAGAAAATTACTTCACAGAACGTAAGAAAACATGTAGTCAACTGAACGTATTTAGCTAAATACTTAAATACTATATTTGATTTTGAAGACAAATAAGAAAAATAGAAACAAAAAAAGAGAATATTTTGCAGCATAAACAGACTTAAGTTAAAACTGATTAAAAACCCAATTCTGTTGGATAAACTTTACAAAGGAAAGTTAATAGAAAAATCGAGATTGAAATAACATTATACACAAAATGCATATATATATACATACATCAAACCATCCATCCATCCACACACACACACACACACACACACACACACACACGTATATATCTATATATATTTGTGTATATATATATGTATATATATATGTATATATATATGTATATATATTTGTATATATGTATATATATTTGCATATATATATATATAATTATATTTGTTTATATATATACATACATATACACATATATATGCATGTATGCATACATATATATATGTATGTAGATATGTGCATGCATACATATATACATATATACATGCATATACGTATATGCCTATACACACAAGCATTCGTAGGTATACATATGTGTCAGTCTGTGTGTGTACGTACGTGTGTGTGTGTGTACGTGCATTTGTGTGTGTGTGTGTGTGTGTGTGTGTGTACGTTTGTGTGTGTGTATGTGTGTGTGTATGTGGGAAAGGTAAATGTAATCGTATAGAAAAGTAAACAAAGTTAGATGATTTTTTTCCTTTACAAATATTTTGCTAAAACATCTTATAAGAACAAGTTTCTTACAAGAAGAGAAATTGGTAGTTTTATATAATGGCATACATACTACAAGCGCACACGCTGCAAACCCACCACCACTTCAAACACTAAACATATATCTGTGTATTCTATATCTGCGCGCGCGCGTCTATACATATGTACATATATATATATATACATACATATATATATATATATATATATATATATATATATATATATATATATATATATATATATATATATATATATATATATATATATATATTTATATATATATATATATACATACACCTACGTATATATATGTGTGTATATATGTATGCATACACAAGCACACATACACACACACACGCACACACATGTATCATTCGTATATGTGTATATGTATTTGCGTTTCTGTGTATAAAAGAAAGATATGTCTGACTATTTAAATGGAATTTCTCAGTAAACATAAAACACTTCTTTAAATGTACATATACTCATACATACATACATACATACATACATACACAGATGCGTCCATATCTACATGCATACACACACACACACACACACACACACACATATATATATATATATATATATATATCTATATATATATATATATATATAAATACATACATATATACATACATATATGCATACGTACATACCTACATATATACACAGAAACATACATACGTACGTACATACATAAGTACAAACATACATGCACACATACACATACGCACACATCCCCATAATACATATGTACATACATACGCACATACGTACGTATATATATATATATATATACATATACAGCCATACACATACATATATATTTATATACATTTGCATACACAGAAACACATTACCGTACAATCACATATTTGCATATTTCCACAGATTTCTTGAACGAGAAGAAGTAAAATATTGCTAAGTGGAGACTGAATGTGACTTCGTCGTAAGTCAGGATGGTCGTGTCTGGGTTGTCTTACTTCTTTGCAAGATTCCTAAATGCGATCTTAACCGATTATCAGCAAAATGAAAGAAGTGCTATTTTTTTGAAAATGTGTTAAAGGTCATTCATGGAAGTTTTTATCAGGAAATCACGTGGTTTTGGGTCCATTCCCGGTGCCAGGCACATCTGGCAAGTGTTTTTTGCCATAGCCCCGGGTCCACCAATACCTTTATGTATGAATTTGGGAGACGAAAACTGAAGGAGACCCGTCGTACACACACAATGCTAAATGCATATATGTGGTCAGATATTCTCTTGTTAAGAATTTATACGTGTGTCTCGTGATGTTATATATACATACCAAAAAGAATTCCTTTATACACACACTCATATGTCCCGCATTATGGCGATGTATTTCGTCATCTGCGTGACTGGCCCGAATAGCGTGCCTCGCTGACTGACACTGCTTGCTGTGTCTGTCCACTATTCATCATTAGTGGACCTACCCCAGCCTGCTAACGACTCTGCCACCTGGCCGCTTTATAGCTCCCCTTAAATATTGATTTCAAAATTTGGCACAAGACCAGCAATTACGGGTGAAGTGAGGGATTCGATTATTACGTCGACCCAATAACTAAACTCTTACTGAATATATCGATCCTGAAAAGATGAAAGTCAATGTCGGCCCCGGTGAAATTTGAACTCGGAACTTAAAAACGGACTAAGCGGATTTCTTACCCGATGTGCGAACGATTCTGCTACCTCGTCGCCTTACAGCCCACCCCTTTGATATTTCACATTAAATGTATTTCATTTCATAACTTCACCTATAAAATATTGTATGAAGTGCAGTGATTCAGATCTAGCACCGTGTGGGTTTCCCTGGTAAGTGCTTTTAGCATAGCTACGGTTTGATCAAAACGGTGCGAAATTTGTGAAATTTTTCTGTCTAGTTCTTGGAGAATAAAGTTATCGATTATATCGCACTGAATACTTGACTGCTCTTCATTTTATTGATGATGGTAAGAGGAATATGAATATCGATCTCAGTGTTATTTGAAAGCAGAATGTGAACGGACATATTTTTTTGAATTCCGATCTGCAAGTGAAGTGTCTCCCCTCCACTGGAATTTAATTTTCTTTCTAATTTTGGTACAATGCCAGTAATTTCGAGGGGAGGGTTGCTTGTTGATTACACCTACACAAGTACTCGATTAGGGATTTATTTTATGAACCTCGAAAAAATGAAAGGGAAAATTAAGCTCAGATCGTAAAGAATTTGAGACGTAGTAACGGATCTGCCAGGTGGCCATCTTCTCAGGGCTAAATGGTACTTATTGTATCGACACAGAATAGAAAAATGGCAAGGTCGACTTCGATGGAGTTTGAGCTCAGAACACGATGAGAGGAAGAACTGCTGCTAAATATTCGCCCGTCTCGCTAATGATACTGTCAGCTAACTCTTGTCTCAATTATTCTGAGCACTTCTCCTTGCAGCCCTGTATAAAATCTATTGCTTTCCTAATAAGAAACCAGTAATATTATATATATATATATATATATATATATATATATATATATATATATATATATATATATATATATACGTACATATATATCATGAACTAACTACTACTTTCTCGGATGCTGTACGGAATTTTGTCAGTGATCAGGTCAAGGTCTCAAAGCGACGAAAATATTTTGGCAAATTAAATTTAGATGTGAAGTGAATCTAACGGCTTTTGTGTGTTCAAAATGGCTTATAAACACCTTTCACGCTGCAATTGTTTTCTTTCCACCAAACGATCTCAGATCAGATCACTTGCTATGCAAGTACATCTCTGTAATATATACATGTATATATATATATATATATATATATATATATATATATATATATATATATATATATATATATATATGTATATATATATCTACATACTCGTCTATGTACGTATTCATCTATGCAAATATGAATACTAAACATACGATGCACGTTGCGTAACTGAAAAGTCTCATTATTTAGAAGCGAATACACAATAACTACCATGATTCCATTATAATCTACGAGTCTATATAATACACACAAGTTGATATATATTATATACATCATATACCACTCACACAAACACATATACAAACATAAATAAATGAATATATAAATATATATGTATATATATATATATGTGTATATATATATATATATATATATATATATATATATATATATATATATATATATATATATACACACACAGACATATATATATTATATTATAGATATTGTGTATATATTTATATAATAATATTTAATAAATATTACTTTATTTAATAACACCACCTGTTTACGTGTGAATACATTTTTCCTGAAACTCGGATATTTCTATAGTGAATGGAACGATGTTTGAGGAAATAAGAATTATGAAGATGGTTAATATGAAATATAATCAAATGAAATATCTTACAGAAGCAATATCTGACGGGCGGATAGCGTTTTATGAATAAGAGATATTATCGGAAAGAAACAAATCTGATATTTCGGATATACACACGGAAGATTATACATACATATATATATATATACATATACATTCATAAATATATGTATATATATATATATATATATATATATATATATATATATATATATATATATATATATATATATATATATATATATGTATATATATATATGTATATATATATATATATATATATATATATATATATATATATATATATATATATATATATATATATATATACGTGATTTCTATGTACCTGTCTGTTGCAGCACAGAGATAATTCCACGTTTGCATACCGGCTTTCGCGATTTCTCACTGAGCACAGATTATGTTGTGATGACTGATGCTTCCAGAAGCAAGTTGTGGGAGATAAACAAATTTGAGCATTATAACCCATGTGTTAACCGTGGTGAGAAACTCACCTTCATTTAGCATTTTAATTTCAAATTACATATTTCTCTGTTCAGTCCATTACCACACTATCACTCCGACTATCTATCTATCTATCTATCTATCTATCTATCTATCTGTCCATTTATCTATCGATCTATCCATCTCTATTTCCCTCTCTGTCCCTCCTCTCTCTCCCTCTCTCTGTATATATATATATATATATATATATATATATATATATATATATATATATATATATATATATATATATATATATATATATATTTATATATATATATATATATATATATATATATATATATATATATATATATATATATATATATATATATATATATATATATATATATATATATATGTATATACAAAAACATGTGTACACACGTAGCTATCTCTCTACATGTTTGTATGAATATCGTTTCTAATGTAGGAATATAGTGTACAAATGTAAGGTTTATCTGAGAAAGTCTTCTTTCAAATGTGTTTGTTAAAACAACGCAGGACCCGCTCAAGATGACGTCAGCGGATTATTCACACACGGATGATCTGACGTCATTGTATCTCATCAGTAGCGATCATCAAATATCTCTCTGAACGTTAGGGCGTAAATCTATTTATGCGTGTGTCTGTGTTTAATTACAAAGTTTACCTGAACGGTTAAGAAGACCAAAGGTAACTCATATACGCTCTTTACGAAAATTAAACCAACACCCATAAATAGAACAGGTTTTAACATCTTGCCGGTACCATATATTTATCAGACTTGTGGCGGCCATTTACCAATTAGACACCAGCATCACACTGCACTTAATTCATTTCAAAATTCTGTATATATAAATATTTTATTAGTATTAATCGAATAATGTTGCATATATAGATCATAAATTTTTTCACTCTCGTAACTGTCAACATTTTTCTCTGTGGGTATCTTTATCTATACCGGCTTTTATCGCCTCCAGTTCTTTTTCTCTGCCTTACTCTCTCAGAGGCAAATTTATTTTAGGATGAGCGATATAGTGGATCATTTTTTTTCTTCTTCTGTTTGTATAACATTGATTAATATTAAAAGCTCCACCGTATAAAGAGGTTATAAATGTGAGGTTCAGACTAAGAGGGGTGTTATTGAAGCAAGGTTGCGTAGTTATAAAAAAAAAGCACTTCTTCATAAAGATTGACAATTCTGACTCCATTTACTACATATATATGTATGAATGTATATATATATATATATATATATATATATATATATATATATATATATATATATATATATATATATATATATATGTATGTGTATATATATACATATATATATATATATATATATATATATATATATATATATATATATATATATATATATATATATATATATATATATAAATATATATATAGATCTATTTATATATACATATATATATATATATAAATGTATATGCATACATACATATATATATATATAAATATAAATAAATAAATAAATAAATAAACATATATATATATGTATATATATATATATATATATATATATATATATATATGTATATATATATATATATATATATATATATATATAGGTATAAATACTTATATATATAAAAATAAGCTCGCATATGTACTTATGATATAAGGATGTACAAAAGATTTTATGTAAATATATTTATATAAGCACATACACACACACACACATACACACACACACACACATATATATATATATATACATGGAAAGACACGCACTCGTATATAGATATATACATGTGTGCCTCTCTGTGCGTGTGCGTGCGTGACTGTATACATACACATACAAACATACATACGCACATATCCACGTATATATATGCAATCCTTTCAACTCACCATAATACTTTATTGTCTTCGTATTATATTTGTTAACGATGATATTATAGCGTATATTTCCTTCCATAGATGTTTTATGTTACCTTCTATACACCCATAAACCATGTTGATGCTATTTAATACTCTGTCACATCCATATTGCTTTTCCCTTCATCCTCCTATTTTTGTCTTTTTTCAATATCATTGACCGATATTGTGTTCTATATGAGAAGAAAGCAAATAAATTGTTCAGGCAGATTTCAATAAGCTTTTTATGGGATCCTCTTCAGAAAACAATTTCGTGTCCATATTCTGATTTACTGTAATAGTTGGTTCAGCGTTTCTTTCTTCCTTTCTTTCTTTCTTTCTTCTTTACTTTGTTTCTTTGTTTTTTTGTCTTCGGATTTGGTAAATATTTCGTGGTGGAATCTTTCTTTTCAACTACTTTTACGGTTTCCTTTTACCATTTCTTTTTTATTTGTGCGTATGCATTTTCAGACAAAGGTTAGTAGTTTCGAGATTTCTATCTTTTGCTTGTTTCGGATATTTTGATTATTCAAAATTATGAAACGCCCAAACCCCCCCACCCACACACAGATACGTATAACCATGCTGTTGCACCGCCTTAAAGTGTTTAATCGAACTTATCGAAACCAATACCTAACTTAATCTATCTGCCTCGTTTGACGAATTGCTATGTTAAAAGACGTACACAAAGAAACACCGATTATCAAGAGGTACGATGTAGATAAAACGAACCACAGACACACACGTACCCACGCACATGCACACACATGCACACACACTCATACACACGCACACTCATACACACGCACATTGACACCCTCCAATATATGTGTGTGAGTGTGCGTGTGTGTGTCGGATACAACGGGCTTATTTCAGTTTTCGGCTACCAAAGTTAATCACAATGCTTCGGCATTCCTGAGTAGTAAAAGACAGGCCGATACCCAAGCTCAAGATGCCATGCATTGCGATGGAACTCGGAAGCAAGTGGCTGGGAAGAAAGCAAACATTTGACATATAAATAGAAATCTGTAAATGTACAGCCATCCAGATATCTGAGTACGTTATTATTTTTTCGAATCTATAATTCCTGTACATCACCTCCAAACTGTCAACTGATACCTGCTACCTGCTACCAAGATTTCACATGAATAAAAGAGAGAGAGACAGAGACAGACAGAAAAAGAGGAAAATGTCCCTTGCATTAAAAAAAAAAATTCATTTAATTTTTCCACAATTTAATTTTTTTTAATGCTTTGGAAAAAGTCGCAAAGATTGAAACTGGTACTAAAAAGTTCTTCATGTTAAAATTATTTTAGCATTTTCTACCTTGCCTTATTTTGCTTATGTATATATATATATATATATATGTATATATATGTACAACCATTCATGTGACGGAGACTCTTACAAATATATCCATAAGGCGGCAACGATATGATAGACTGTTCGGTTTTAACCGATTAGATAACCACATCATGGGGAATGTGTGGACAGCGACAAAATCCTGCTCTTGTAATAAAATTTAACCAGAGTCCATCAGGAACCTATTGTTTTCATATCGATTTTAAGATCCATTCTATTCTCAGAACTAAAAACGGACGGTGACAGAACACAAAAGGCAGCATTTTAACTAGGAAGTTTTATACGTCATTCTCTCGTAGTCATACGTCAAAAGATTCGTAAGCTTCAACAGCAGAGCATAAAAGGTTTGATGAAATCAATATGAGGCCCCTTACTATTCCCGTTGTAGAAACACTCTATTCAAAAATGACAATGATTAATGAGTTCCAATATATACAAACATATATACATACATAAATACATACATACATACATACATATACATATATACATACATAAATACATACATACATACATACATACATACATACATATACATACATACATACATATATATATATATATATATATATATATATATATATATATATATATATATATATATATATATATATATATATGTATATATATACACATATATGTTTGTGTGAGTATATGTATATATACAGACACACAAAGACACACAGATAGATGCCAACGAAATTACCTCAAGTTAATTCATTGAATTTTATACGAAGCTACTGAAGATTTCTGTTTTCCCAGATATTTATTGGCAGCGGCCATGTTGAGTCACAGTTTTGAAGGGATTTGCTCAAATATATGGCATCCATTATTTGACAGGGACACATTGTACCCATATCTCTCAAATGGTTAACGCCGTCTTTTGCGTTACATTCCTTTTGACAGTTACTTCGCCATTAGTGACTCAAACACATTAAAGTAATTCCATCGATTCACACCTGTAAACACAAATCTATACACGGCAAGGCAATTTTTGATTTCCAGAAACTCAGTGAAATGGCGATATTAGGAGAAGATTCGTTATGATGCCACTTAGCGTGAGAGAATTTGGCAGCACGTAAAACAGAAGCAAAATTCTTAAAGGCACAACTAAACGCACACACATAAATATATATGTATGCATGTCATTATTCAGTTTATTTAAAGATTTCTTGCCAATAGAGAAAGAACCGGTTTCTAACCTAGCTCAAAGGCTCCTTCATTGGAATTTCAACATCAACAACAGGGTATTTTTGTATGCATGTATGGTTGAATGGATGAATGGATGGAGGGATGGATGGATGAATGGATTGATGGATGTGTGCAGATTTCTATGTTTTGTTTCATGTATGTATTCTCATGTTGCATGTTTAGATATGCTCATATATACGTAACCGATAAACTTCTTGATACTATTAAAGATTTTTACCGTTCCAGTGATGGATTGGATCTGCAACCTTTCGATTGATACAGCTTACTGTCTGTTGCTGTTTCGCAGGCGTTGCTATTTGAAATGTAACCATCCTGAGCAGATACCACAGAAATCTTTCTTGAGCTATTATGAGCTACACTAATCGCAGGAGGCCGGAATTGGAACGGTTCTATCGATTGCAAACGACGAATGGCAAAATTAAACCCTACGAAATGTTAGCTCAGACCATGGAAAACTCGACTGATTTCTCGTAGCAATCTACCCAACACTCTAACACGGCCTTTTATTTGACTTCGACTTTGTTAACAGATAACAGGAGCAAAAATCGGAGTCTAACACAGAAATAGTCTGCCAATCATACGACATTGTTGGTCACATCGACTTTGCTGGTAGTTGACCCCTGAGTAGGCGATTTTGTGGTCAGCGATTTACTGCTGATATATTATTTACCGCTCATATATTATTCTCTCACTGTGCAATAGATCCATCTTCAATATACAATAATTTTGTTTAGATAGTCCACCCATGACGACTTCGGTTATTTTTCAGATTTATTGTATGCTGGAATTTGTTATCCAATCTTTTCCTTTCCTTTTTCCTTTCAAGCTACATTTTGTGAAACTTTTGGATGACTGCACTTTTTAGCATATCCGGCGACCATTTATAGACTTCTTCTGGTATCATTGACTCGTGACAGACACAATAATCGAATGAGATAGAAATCTCATATTAAAATATATGGCTTCCTGACGGTGAGAAGAATTGGAGAGATTTGCTAGTGTTGCGGACAAGTGGGTAGAATTGATTTCGGATACGGCATTAATTTCAGTCAGGCGCCAAATGGATCTGTGCGTTCATCATGTCTTTTGGAACGTTAGCAGGTGTAAATGGTTGTCGCCTATGAAAATGGTTAAATCGATTCTCCGAGTATTGTGTTCTGTCTATGTATCTGTATGTATGAGTGTCTGCGCGTATATCTACACATACACACGCACACATATATATATATGGGATAAGGGCAAGAGAGAGGGAGAGTGAGAGAGTTAGACAATATAGATACTTCCACACATACACGCCTGTATACTTGGAATTATGTATGTATGTATATATATATATATATGTATATATGAGGAGCGTGGCTTAGTGGTTAGCAAAAGGGGAATCATGATCGTAAAATTGTGGTTTCGATTCCTGGACCGCGGTGTGTGCTGTATTCCTGAGTAAAACACTTCATTTTACGTTACTCCAGCCCACTCAGCTGGCGAAAATAAAAATAAGTAACCCTGCTGCGATCGATCGGCGTCCCGTCCACATGGGAAATGAATCCGCCAATGAAACCGGGAAACCGGCCCTTACGTGCCTCGGATGTCTCGAGAAGGAAACAAAAAAAGATATGCATATATATATATATATATATATATATACATATAAATGCATATATACACATCTATGAATATACATGTGTGTGTGTGTGTACATATATATACATATATATATATGTATATATATATATATATATATATATATATATATA
>NC_142947.1:1102590-1110090 GCF_046866305.1 Octopus bimaculoides
ACATATATATATATATATATATATATATATATATATATATATATATATATATGAGAAATGGATAAACAAACGTAAGAAGAAAAGTTAGATTTGCAAAGAAACTGCTCTCCGTTAATTAAACAATATGTGTATACATATATATATATATATATATATATACATATATATATATATATACATATATATATACACACATATATATATATATATATATATATATATATATATATATATATACATATATATATATGCACACATATATATATATATGCACACAGAAGCTTATCTTTATAAATATGTATGTATATATGTGTGTTGTGCGTGTGAATATCTACGTATGCATATATATATATATATATGTACACCTACGCATATATATATATATATATATATATATATATATATATACGTTCATTCGGATACAAACATATACTTTCATATTTATTGTTTGTTTGAAGACAAGAAGTAATAAAACAATGCATATGCCTACCACAGATGTAAACATTCATGCACGTATGTACATGCGTATCTGCACATATATATATATGTACATGTTTTTGCACATGCGCACTGTATGAATATATATATATGTGTATGTGTGTAAGTATATATGCATGTATATCACATCCATACATGCATCCATCCATCTATCCATGCATACATACATACATACATACGTACGTAATCATAGATGTTCGAACGCAGAATGTATGGGGGACGAAACATATGATTAAATTGTACAATAAAGTGAGTTGCCATCTGGTCCGCCATTGCTGCAATTTCTCTAAAGCAACTAGACACGTGATTATTTTGTTTTCTCTTTCAATGAATCTACTTCCATTTTCCGTTTTACGTTTGTGCTAAGATTATATATCTCAAGATTGCGCCCAATAGCGATTTTCAGCATTGGTTGTGTTGGAGCCGGGCTGAATGTCTGTTACAAATGTCTGTTACAAATATGCATTCTGCCATGCTGTTGATTATGTATGCGTTATTAGTTCTAATCATCGTTTATACCGTTTCTCCAATATGACAGCTTGTTGCCTGTATGTGTAAGACCAATAGGATGTGAAATGGACGGCATCGTATACGTTGACGAGAAGAAAGAAAGCGATTGAATTTAATTGCCCTCCTGTAATATATGTGTACTTCACCTTATTTACTGTGAAAAAAAAGGAGGGTGAAGAAGAAAGATTTGGAGATATTCGAACTCAGGCTATAAATATATGTAACAAGATTCAGCATAGGAACAGAGTTTTTAAGATAACGTCCTTCCAATTTTGTTAATCTCTGATCCTTTTGAAACTATTGATATCTCCTAGTATCGATCACATTGGTACATGATGACACATAAGTAAATCATAGTCGAATATATGTATCCGGGTAATTTGTACGCCCCGGAAACCAGGAAACTGGCCGTTATGAGACAACATGGATCGGGAGGTAGCTTTAGCTTTTTTTATCACGAGGTTGGAACGAAACCGAATCCACGTGACTGCGAAATAACCTCCTTAATCCGCTCAACCATACTCATTTTGTTCCTTTAATGTTTTGCCATTACTTATTAAACGGTGAAATGCAAATCTTCTGTCATCGACCAAAGCTAGATACAATCCCACCGGAATAAAGTAGTAAAACACTCTGAGCCGTTCTAAGCAAATATCAGCCCCGCATACATCGCATTTGGTGTGACCCAAGTGCTTCTGCTCGAAATCATATATCTACATTATTTATTAATTGAATCTCTTTTCAATCATTTAAATGACAGAACAGACGTCGCTACATTTAAACTCAGCCACTTCCAAAGGTTAAAACAGCAGACGATTCTAAATTAAAAATAAACAGAGAAACGCACACATAACTCACACGGCCACCCACACAGACCAATATATATATAAATATACAAATATATATATATATATATATATATATATATATATATATATATATATATATACATATACATACGTACATACATACATACATACACACATGCACACAGACCTATACATATATACATTATATTTATGCATAGGTATATATATATATATATATATATATATATATATATATATATGCAAATATCAAGGTGTGTATATACAAATATACACACATTTATATATGTATAAAGACACGCACGCACGAAACCGATATAGGTATGTGTTCGTGGTGTGTGTGTATAAGTGAGTGGTTGTGTGTGTGCTTGTGTGCGTGTGTGTGTGTGTGTGTGTGTGTGTGTGTGTGTGTGTGTGGTTGTATGTGTCTGTTGGTTCTTTTAAAAAAATTACACCTCTGTCTCAACGTTTTATCGCCTGTCTTTTTTTCTCTCAACATGTGATATTTAATAAATCGATAAATCAATAGAAATTGTATTTTCGATGAATTATCAATTGATTTAAAATTCTAAGTCACACCATTTAAATTTCTAGACTTTTAATATCATTTGTTACTCAAGCAGTGAGCTGACATCAATAATACACCTATTAATCACAGTGGAATATCAATATTTTCTTTATTATTATTATTATTATTATTATTATTATTATTATTATTATTATTATCATTATTATTATTATTATTCAATTCCACTATAATTATTTTCACTACTTCACAAGTTCATTCGCTCGATGTCTGTCTATCTTCGTATGCTTGTGTATGTATGTACGTATGTCTGCATGTACGTACGTATGTATGTACATGTGTAGATACATGTATATATATGTGTGTGTATATATTTATGATATTGCTCATACGTGCATATGGAGCATATATATTCACATTTTAAACTATATATTTCCCTGTCTTTTGTTTCAATTTCATCAGTCTATCGTTACACTTATCTATCTATCTATCTATCTATCTATCTATCTATCTATCTATCTATCTATCTATCTATCTATCTATCTACCTACCTACTTACCTACCTACCTACCTATCTATCTATCTATCTATCTATCTATCTATCTATCTATCTATCTATCTATCTATCTCTTTATCTATCTATCGTTTTGTCACTTTATTAATTAATGCTGTAGACTCGTTCTCATTCTGCACCTTTCTCATTCTCTCTCTCTCTCTCTCTCTCTCTCTCTCTCCATCCGTTCTCTTCCCTCACTACCTTACCACGCCCTTTCCCCCTCTCTTTATACTCTTGCCCTCGCCCCTCGTCTCTCTCCCTTTCCTTCTCCCCAAATCGTCATCGTTCTGTCATTCATGATGAAACAGAAACACAGCTATTATTTTCACAGGTAACCGACAAAAATATCCGTTTGTTCTCCCAGCAAATGAGGAAATGACAGTTATTGTAGAATTTCACACATAGCAAAAAAAAAAAAAAATCTAATCAAAATAAATACAAAACACAACTCGATAACTCGGCAACAAATATCGAATGATACAATGCCTCAGCGACTAAACAGCGGCACAGTTTGCTAAAAAGATCTGTCAGGTCTTCGAAAAGAGAGAGAAACACATTAGACAATGTGGAACTAAATCTAAAATATCAATGTCAGTTTAGTAATGTAATGTAATGTGAGTAATGTTGAACAATAGCGTCGTTAAATAGAGATTTCCTTGGGCATTACAGTATTTGAGTCATGGCTTTCTTGGATGGAGTGACAGGGATGTGTCTGTAACTCGGTGCAAAGCAAATATCACAAGGAACTATGTTCGACAGCCGTTGTTTTTTTAATATCTCATAGGTAAACGCGATTAATATGTGAAGATTGTGTTATTCTGCCAATATATGGAAATGTATATAATAATACACACAAACACACACACACACACATACACATACATACATGCACACAAACGCAAACACAGAAACGCACACACGCATACACATACAATAAGTGCGTGAATCTGAGAAGGGATTATGTTGAATAAAATCATAATTAACTGATCCTCGTGTATTTTTCTTTTTGTCCAAAGCCAGGATCTTTTCGCCACTCACTCGTAGATGTTGCTTGCTGAAACTTAAATCGCTTAAACATGTGTTGGCTCACTTCTGACTCAAACTTACAGCGGAGTTCAAGGCCAATCTTTACCTAGCAGATTTTTTCCGCGTCCTTTCGTATCGTTACAACTGTAACATTCCGGATACTTATTGATCAGACCTCGTATATATATATATATATATATATAAATTTATATAAAGGGCATTAACTGTGTAGTAATGCCTCACGCTTCGAGGGACTAAATAAGACTTATTTAGTCCCTCGAAGCGCGAGGCATTACTACACAGTTAATGCCCTTTATACAAATTTATATATATTTATGAAAAAATGATGAATTTTTTTCATTATTTTTTTCATTATGAGGTTTTTTCACGCTGACTACTTGAAACATTCTTATAAAGAATTTATCCTATATTATATATATATATATATATATATATATATATATATATATATATATATATATATATATATATATATATATATATATATATATATATATATATATATATATATATATATATATATATATATATATATATATATATATATATATATATATATATATATATATATATATATATATATATATATATATATATATATATATATATATATATATATATATATATATATATATATATATATTTGCGTGTGTTTGTGTGTGTGTGCATGTGCATGTGTGTGTGTACGCGTGCGTGCATGTGCATCGTACACATACGCACAAGCATATATACACACCGGATTTCTACGTCATTCTTTTCTTTCTCATTGTCCTCCACATTGAGTGCTACTACAAATCTTCCCCAGCGTACACTTGGGAAATAAAGACGGAGGTTTAAAAGAATTATCTAAAAAGTAGTCTTTAAACGTCGAATGGCTTCGGGGGTCCGCCAGAACAAAATGGTAATCGAAGAGGTTCATCTGTAAAATATGCCTTTGGAACCACTGAACCACATTCTCCAAGGAAGGCGGTACTCCAGCATGGTCGCAGGACAATGGCTGTAAAAGATAGACGACAAAAGATTCTTTCGTGGAATATTTGCCACATATCTAAGTTAACATGGAGAGAAACATCATTATAATATTTTCGCGTGATGGGCTTTAACAATAAGAAGCTATTTTTCTGGGCGGTCTGTGACCCCAGATGACATTCGAGAGAAAGATCACAGTGATTAACGTCGTAAAACTTTTCTCTAACCAAAAAGCATTTTAAGACTTCAACACAAAAGAAAATGAAGCATAAAAATTGGCCAAACCTGCTGCCATTCATCTCAGCAGTTAATTCTGAGTTATCGTTACATGTCTGCCGAATCTGAATTTAAAAAGCAGACGGAGAAAATGCGGATCCATAAAACACGACAATAGCAACAACATGATAAATTAGCTGCTAAAATAATCGCTATATTTTTTTTTTCCATTTTGTGCGAGGATGTCTGTCAGATTGTGTGTGTGTGCATGTGTGTGTGTGTGCGTGTGTGTGTGTGTGTGAGTGTGTGCGTGTGTATTTGTTTCAGTGACGTAAAATATTTTATGGTAAAGGACAAACGAGAGTTCTAAGCAGTTAAGCAGGTAGCGAAAAGCATACATACACATTCACACATACATACACACAAAAGAGACACATACACAACACACCACAGACACACACACACACACACATACGCATATATATATCATAATTTTAATATATCCAGATATACATATAGACACACACACATATACATATATATATATATATATATATATATATATATGCATGTGGAGGTAATTGTTCATATATGAATGTGTTTGAGTGTGTATAATTGTGCATATGAACACACACATACATAAGTGACTCACGCGTTGAAAAGTTCATACATTGAACCTATGTATGTGTGAGTATGTGACTGCGTGTATAGCTGTGTGTGGTGTACCTTCTTGGCTACCAAGCAGGCTGTCTATATTTGCTACACAGTCTCAATTATGTATAGCCGCCATTATTCTTGCATAACACTTTATCTAATCTTTCATTTTTCTTCCGTTGTTCGCCTCGATTTTACTCCATTAATATTATAGTTTCTCTGATAAAAGCAAAAAAAAGAAAAACCTTTTGCATCAGATTTGATTTTGGAGCATAAATGCTCGAATGTATCCACGCGTCTATCTCTATGTCAACACACATGCACACACGTGCACACAGTCACATAAACACACACAAACTTATATATCTACACACAACAATCACTCGCCATATCGTGGTTCACCTATCGCAAATTCAGTACATCGAGGACTTTTCTGGCCAATATATGTATGTATGTATTGACCGCTAAATCTACAAGTTTTTTTTTCTCTCTCTGTTTATTTCCTCGTGTTCCTTTCTGTTGAAGAGCATAAGCTCGAAACGTAAAAGACTTTCTTATCTTCTCAAGCATCAAACCAATACACCTTCTTGTTGTTTGTACTCTTGTCTTCTTCTTTTGTTTTTCGACATTTGTCCCATAGGACATATATGTACTGAATAGATGTTGGTTATTTTATGCTTTGTCGAAGATATCAAGCTGTCGAACCAGTTTATTCTGTCCACCATGAAATAATATACGTTCTTCCAATTATTACGAGGAGCTTGAATGATAACGGACTAACATCTGTCCCGTACCCCTGCATGGAATTAGATTCGAATGCTAGTACCTCATATATGTCCGATAAAGCATTGCACGACCTTAAAAATGCGACCATAATTGAGTAATGTTTGTCTCTTTGGTCATCGTTGCAATGTATCTGACTGCCATTAATTGGAACTGGTCTAATTAGTTATCTCTATGGTTAATTTATTTTGATAATGCAAGGAATTATCTAATTAAGAGAACAAAGAGACGAATAACGCAGCAAGAACATTCATACACGTACTCCATCGATTTTCCGAGTCTTTCGTTTTAAGGCTTTTCCGAACTAGGGTGGGACACTGTAAATTAAATGAATATTCTTTTCTACTGTAGACACAAGGCCCGAAATTCTGGGGGAGGGGACAGTCGATTAAATCGATCTCAGTACGCAACTGGTACTTAATTTATCGACCCCAAATTAAATGCAATCCGTGCATCTGTATATGAATTAGTAACAATGGTATGGTTACATTAAACTAGTGTAGCCATTGCAGAAATTTGCATGTCCTTCCGTAAATTAACGTGGATTATACGAGGCCCCGGACCAACTGTGCCCGGAATGTGATGTTTTTTTTTACGTATTATGATAATTTGAATTTGCGGTGAGAGAATATCTCATAGTGTTTCTACGTTTCAGATAACTTAACAGTAATCACAGAAAGCAATAGTAGAAAATGATAGGAAAACAAAGAACAGCGAAGATGGAAAAGTTATGAAGCTTGGTATGTATGAATTAGATATAAATGATGCAGGAAATCCTTTTTTGGAATCGTAAACAATCCGAAAATTAATAAGATTTCTAGAACGCAATTCATTCCAGCATGAAAGCAAGATATTGCTTAAATTCCTGTTATTTGTTTGCGTTATTCTTATTTCTCTATTCTACCACGCTCACG
>NC_142947.1:1115090-1120090 GCF_046866305.1 Octopus bimaculoides
TTCGTTCCTGAGCTTGTTCAGGTTTCTTCAGAAAGAAACGAAGGAATGAAAAACAGAAACAATAAGGAGAAAGAAGTGAAAGAGAGAAAGACAGGAAAGGATGAAGGAAAAGAAAAAAAAATACAGAAAAGAAGTATTGACAGTGTGAAAGGATATTAACAAAATAAATATTTTTCACATTGCTAAAGGCTATTTGCGGTGAAAGGAATTAATAGATTCTGCTGTCAGTCACGTGGCATATCCGAAAATAGAGCTGAAGTCTCTTGCGATTCTGTAGTACTAATAATAAATGGCTTCGTGTATTGATACTAGAATTCATATTGGTAGATAAGACAGACATACAGACATACAGATACATCGTTGTTGATTAACTCAACGGCAGTAGAAATGGTTGCCCAACGAGTAAGAAATATTAGCCAGATTTTATTCAAATTACGACATAAAATATAAGAAGTAGGTTGATAGAAGCGTTACAGCGTGGGACGAAATAACTTGTGTTATTTGTTCTGATGTTTTAGTCTGTGAGTTAAAAATCCCTTCGTGGTCAATTCTGCAATTTTAGAATCGATAAATAAAGTACCAGCCCTATTATTGAGGTCCCTTCTTCTTCTTCTTCTTCTTCTTCTTCTTCTTCTTCTTCTTCTTTTGCTTCTTCTTCATCATCATCATCATCATCATCATCATCATCATCTCCACTTCCTCCTCCTCCTTTTTTCTTCTCCGCATCCGCCCCATCATATTTTTTTTCTTCTTTTTCTCCGCCTCCTCTACTCCTTCTTCTCCTGCTTTCCTCCTCCTCCTTTCCTCCTCCTCCTCCCCACTCTTCCTCCCCCCTCTCCCTCTTCCTCTTCCTCCTCCTTTCCTCTTCCTCCTCCTTTCCTCTTCCTCCTCCTTTCCTCTTCCTCCTCCTTTCCTCTTCCTCCTCCTTTCCTCTTCCTCCTCCTGTCCTCTTCCTCCTCCTGCCCTCTTCCTCCTCCTTTCCTCTTCCTCCTCCTTTCCTCTTCCTCCTCCTTTCCTCTTCCTCCTCCTCATCCCTTCCTCATCATCTCCCTACTACTACTACTACTACTACTACTACTACTACGACGACGACGACGACGACGAAAGCAAATAATAATAATAAACCTTTCCACTATAGGCACAAGATCTGGAATTTGAGGGGAAGGGGTGAGCCGATCGCATCGACCTAAGTACTTGACTGGTACTTAATTTATCGACCCCGAAAGTATGACAGGCAAGGTCGACCTGGGTGGACTTTGAAATCGGAACGTAGCGACGGGCGAGTTACTGCTAAGCACTTTGTCCAGCGTGCTAACGTTGAACTGAGAGTTTTGAAATCTGGAAGATATCCAGAAATGATCCTCATCCGGTTTTCAAACAAGTTCGCCATGGAATCACCTTTTCGACGCAGATAATCGATATTTGAAAATAGATTGCGATGATTAAGTATGAAAATTGAAAACCGATGTTTCTAGTTATCTTTGAGAGGGCTAATCATATCAGTGAATATGCTAATACGACGAACAATATGGTATCTAGAAAGGTTGCAGAATAAAGTAGATTCCAGTGGAACTTGCTATTACAACCGAACATCAAGTTATAGCTTTGAATTAAAATAGGACGATGAATTGGCAGTCTCATCCACCATGCAAATTCTTTTACTATAACCAAGAGACAAAATATCAATACACACTCCAATCTCCATTTGAAAGCAGAATGATGAAGCGAACTTTACAATGGATTCAGCTGATAGTCAGGTTCATCCAGCACGCAGCAACAGCTGCTCGCGACCTCAGCACACGCCGGCGATGACGTGACACTGAATCTGTCCGCATAGAGAGATTTCATTGTTATGCACGCATCTGGGACTCACCCTCGGCGACACATTTTTGCTTGCGGCGTATTGAATCGAACTGGGAAAGCTGATCTGTTGAAAATGGCAGGCCGAGGACATATAGAATAAATCTATCATAGACTCCGGCCAGAAATTCATTCGGAAGAGACCGAACACTTTGTTGCCGTCGACGCCAAATGCTTCCCGGAGGACTTCATCGCTGTTCTTCACCATTAGCCCTTTATATATATTAATTGCTGTAGTGCAATTTCCCTCGACTGCTTTATCCGCTTGGTAGAGGGTGGTAAAGAGCCTGACACCACCACCACTACTACTACTACTACTACTACTACTACTACTACTACTACTACTACTACTAATAATAATAATAATAATAATAATAATAATAATAATAATAATAAAAATAATAATAATAATAATAATAATAATGATGATGGTTATGATAATAATTTTAAAAATAACAACAAAGGATAGTTTTTTTTTTGTTATATTTATTTGTTAATTACTGTAAGCTTTATTGATTAGTTAAGTATACACAATGGAAAATTATTACAAAAGCACAGATGAGGAACCTTTGTTTTTAATCAACTTTATCAACAACACATTGTTTGTTTGGCTAAGCAGAAATTTTTGAAGAGATAATCTGATTAAATTTTCACGTAATTTCGATTGTTGTTAATTAAATGAAGAAAAGATAACCGAACAAAAAAATGATATACATATACTTATACATACACACGTATGTATATATACATAGATACACACACACACACACACACACACATATATATATATATATATATATATATATATATATATATAAGTGTGTGTATGTGTGGGTGTGTGCTTGTATATATATATATATATAGATATATATATATATGATAACTGAGATCAGTGTTTTCATTCATGTACACAATTTAAACAACACTGGCAATATCATAAAATTCTTTCATTGGCACATAGCCAATGTGTTGTTGAGAACTTTTCTAAGTCCATTGTCCATCTGTGTTTCGTCAATGTGTATATGAGCTTCCGTGTGTATGTTTCAATCCGCGCGTGTATGTGTATAAATACATATGTGTGTGTGAGCAAATATATATATATATATATATATGTGTGTGTATGTGTGTGTGTGTGTGTGTGTCTGTGTGTGCATGTGTGTGTGTATATATATGCATACACATATATATTTATAACCTATTCATACATCGGTACACACACACACTCACACTTACACACATATATATAACATTCAGATATGTATATACTTGTATGTATGCATATATATATATATATATATATATATATATATATATATATATATATATATATATATATATATATATATATATACATATATATATATATATATATATATATATATATATATATATATATATATATATATATATATATATATATATATATGTATATATATATATATACATACATACATACGCCTATATATGTATATACCTATCTCTTTCTCTCTCTCTCTCTCTATATATATATATATTCTCTCTCTCTCTCTCTCTCTCTCTCTCTCTATATATATATATATATATATATATATATATATATATATATACAGATATATACTTACTCGTACTGATAGTTATGTGTGTGTGTGTGTATATATATATATACACACACATACATACCAACGTATACGCACGCATAAGTTTGTACGTGTCTGTTTATGTATATAAAGTTTCATTCTATACAAACAAAAATACGGAAAGTAGACACCTTGAAACCATTAAATGGTTTGATGCATTTAGTTCGGGTCTAGCGACTCTTCGAAAGTGCAACCTCTAAAACAAATGAAATAAATTCATTTGTTTTCTCTATTTATTTGTCTCGCTTTCTTACACGAGACTTACTCCGAGATTTTTCTAGTGTACACTTGTTCATAATCGGTAGACGTGCTTCCGTCTTGAAAAATGAAAATCAGTAGCTGAATCGGGGTTTTTTTCTTTTCAATTTTCTGAACGGTTGTTGAAATCGAAGTACGGACAGCTCTCCTGGATTCTTACGTTAGAAAATATGTTGTACTCCCGTTAAAAACGATGCCTGAAAGTTTGTAATGTGCTCAAAGAAAAAAGGGCCAAATCGTTATTAAATTACACGATAAAATATTAGAATATACGGGTCGCTGTGCGTCACAAGGGATACGATATGTAAGGGAATGTTTTAAATGTACGTTTTGTGATGAACATAGATGGAAAGGGTTTTTTTAATTGCTGTTATGTTCCATTAGAGATTATGTTGGGATCCAACGACTCGCAGTCGACTGGGACTCGTCGGTCCGTGTTTCAAGACTGGTCGGGTAGGTTACCGATGGTCCTCGCTGACCGGCGGCAGGGGCGGCTTTTTTTGGGTGGTCCTGCGACCGCCGTGTGCCGCCCACTCGCGAGGGAGGCAACGCGGTAGCGAGTGACTCACTGCGTCGTGCTTGCTGAGGGCAAGGTACATTAGCCCGCCTTCGTCGGTTAGCCGTATAGGTCTTCACAGGAAAAGTTTTGGACTTCAGTCGTTCGGCGATGAGGTTTCAGTTGTTCGATCAACTAAATTGTGTGCCCTTGAGTTAACTTGCAAATGGTTGCGTATTCCGCAGGTGTATCGTTAACGTAATTATCAATAAGAATTAACATGTTACAGTGCGTGTGACAAAGCTAGATTTTTGGAAGTACAGATTCAATACTACACACGGGCTTCTGATCAATTTAACTCACATGTTATGGTGAACTGGATGCTATAACGAATGATTTTATATATGATGCCAGGCACTGAGATCGAACGTGAAGATTCGAGTTTGTGAAACGAACTTCTTAACCATTCCGCCACATTCCGCGTGTAATGTAGGATAAATAACACAAGTATAATTTGAAGCGGTGCAAGAAGAATGGCGTAAATCGAATTGAGAAACCAGCCGAGCAGGAAGTTGTCTTTCAGTATATGAACAACGCCAAAGAACAAAAGAATTATCAATTTCTGTTGATGCGGCAGATGGTTCTTCTGTTTATTACGACTTTGCCTTTCTTTCCTCCTTTGGGAATCAATATAACCAGTTCGAAGAGTCTTTTATCGAACCCCGAGAGATGAAATACTTGGTCGATACTAAGTTTCGATACTCATGAAA
>NC_142947.1:1127590-1130090 GCF_046866305.1 Octopus bimaculoides
ATATATATATATATATATATATATATATATATATATATATATATATATATATATATATATATATATATATATATATATATATATATATATATAGGTATATACCTATTTATGTGTGCATGCATACATACACACATATGCATATATACTTATATTCTTGACGCCAAAATATGTAATATGTATGCATGTGTGTGGGTGTGTAAGTGTGTATGTGTGTGTATGTATAGATACACATACATCAAGGCAAAAAAGGAAAGTAGGAAGGCGAGTGATATGAAAGGCGAAGTATATAATTTGGAATTTTATAAGATGGAACATTCATATGCATTTCACAGTCTTCATCAATATACACCTATTGAACATGACAAGTGAGAGTGGCTGCTGCACACAACTACATACAATCACACGCACACCCAACTATACACGCACACATGCACACACGAGCATGATTATACACACCACACCTACGTTACCGACAGAGCTTTTACCAATTTGTATATAAATCTTAAAATGTCTACATATCTTACCATGTCTATGATACTTTTTCGTATTCAACCATCTAAGTGTGATTCGTTCTCACAGTTGTTAACGCAATATTTATTCTGCTTTCCTCTCGGCGTTTTGATATCAAATCACGCTGGGGTTCCAATTTTTGCGTTTCATCTACTATAATTTTAATCTTTACTACTCTAGGTACAAGGTGCGAAATTTGGGGGGAGTGGGCCAGTCGATTAGATCGACATGAGTACGCAACAAATACTTTATTTATCGACCTCGAAAGGATGAAAGGCAAAGTTCATATATATATGGAGAATTCACAAAGAAACAAAAAACGAAGACAGGTGGTGTAGAAAACAAAGAGATGTATTAGTATAACGCTCGGGAATTGAAAAAGTCTTTAACGTTTCGAGCCTACGCTCTTCTACAGCAAAGAACAGGGGAAGAAACATGGAGAGAAAAAAAGGAGAGAAAAAGGAGAGAAAAAAGTAGAGAAAAAGGAGAGAAAAAATATATATGTATATATATATAAAAGGATATCATTGACAGTGACTTCGAAGTTTCAACGGACAAAGTTTCAACGGACAAAGTTTCAACGGACAAAGTTTCAACGGACAAAGTTTCAACGGACAAAGTTTCAACGGACAAAGATCTAACTAACCGAAGCGTCGCAAACACTGTCAATAATATTCTTGTTCAAGAATAATCCATTTGTTTTCTACTAAATATACAATAACCCATCAGGTTAATCTTAAATTCTTTTGAATATAGCTGAACATTAAAAAAAATACAAACACACACGCGCGCGCGTGCATGCACACGTACACACGTATAACTATGTATGCATGCTTTGATGTATTTATGTATGTATGCAAGTATGTGTACATGTCTATTTATATAAACGTAATTAAGCGAAGAAGTGTATCCAAAATTCTTGTCTGGAAGCATGACGGTTAAAACACATTGGGGAGAGAGAGGGGGGAAAAGCGAAGAAGAAAAAGAAAGAAAGGGGGATTGAGCGGCTGAGATAGAGAAATCGATTGAGAGAAAGAAAGCCATTACTGTAAATATAGATGAGGAAATTTCTGACAATATACAATATATAGAGTAGGTACATCTCAGATTTAAATTATAGTCTTACAGGCTGACGCGTAACGTAACGCCATCTTGATCCACAGCATTCAATTAAAACTTTGTCACTTGCTTTGAACATTATCCCAAGAGCACGAGGGATGTTCTTAACTCGCAGTTCTCATTGAAATTGGTGAATATATGTAATAGCATTTAAATCCATAAGAATCTTCCAGAAGCTGTTATTCATTGTCACAGAGTCTATAGAAGAAAATATATAGAGTTTCAAGATGAGAAGCCAGAAGAAAAGGAAACGTTTTATTCATGGGAAGAAGTGGGGGAAATATTGACTAAACGATTTTGTGATATTGTAATATGAACGGCAGAGTTAAGGTGACTAGGTTCCATTGAGTGAAAGGAATCAACTACAAGTGAATTGTAGAGTATTTTTTGATTAATCGCCGAGTTGATTTATAGTTAATGAGTACATGTATCCGCTAAATAGAGGACTAGTTTCTAATGCGTGTAACTCTGAGTAAACAATTTGTTGTAAGAATGTTTACGTGTGAGAAGTTATTGAAAAGGGTAGATAATTCATATATACAGCCGCAGGAGTGGCTCTGTGGTAAGTAGCTTGCTTACCAACCACATGGTCCCGGGTTCAGTTCCACTGCGTGGCACCTTGGGCGAGTGTCTTCTACTATAGTACGGGGATAGTCGATTACATCGAACCCAGTACTTGATTGGTACACATTTTATGGACCCGGAAAGGATGAAATGAAAAAATACCGCTAAGCATTTAGCCCGGCGTCCTAACGAATCTGCCATCTCACAGACTTTATGCTAGATTAGACAATGCTATCATGGAGGGATCATTCACAAAAATGGCCATGTTTTCGACAATATTTTTCATTAAAAATTAATGGAATATTTG
>NC_142947.1:1135090-1140090 GCF_046866305.1 Octopus bimaculoides
ATTACGCAAAATTCTGACAACTTACTTTTTCATCATATTTACATACAAACATATATACATCCTTATATATATACATACATGTGAGTGTGTGTGTGTGTATAGACACGTCAACAAACGTCCACACGTCGAATCAAATATATGACTCGTATATGACAGTTTTATTAGTAAGGAAACGAACGATGAAAATAAGATGAAAGTTTTGGCTATAATTAAAACACTTCTTTGAAATATTGTGTGACATAAATGTGTGCAACTTGTGAAAGCGAGCGACCTTAGCCGTCGGTTATTTATCAACTTTCGGTTCGATATCTATCTGCACTCACTGCGCGTCCGCGCACACACGTATGTACATAGAGGCGTAAACAAACGCAGATTTATATAGTTATGTATGTATGTATGTTTGTACATACACCCACATGCGCACGCACAGACACACATATACACACAAATATGTATGTATGTATATATGTAAACGAGGGTACCCAAAAGAAACCGGAATTTTGCAATATTGTTTTATTCACTTATTTTTACATGTTTACACTTTTATCGTCTTCAAAATATTCTCCATTTCAAGCAATGCCTTGGTCTTGACGCGTTTCTCATCGTTGGAAGCAGTGCTGAAACTCTTGCAAAGTGAGATCTTTTAATGCCCCCGTCGTGTTTTCTTCACCTCTTCCACATCTGCAAATTCCGTAGCACCAGCTTTCTTCACCTGTGATGACCCTCGAAAAGAAATCCGGATCTACGTCCAACTGTTCTTTCAGTTTACGACACGCGTTCATTCATAACTGCTTTTGATCTTCCGTAAGCAAGCGAGACACACATTTTACTGCATCCTTGTTCAATCGCACGCTCAAAATTCGTTGGCAGGGGCTACATGATACACCAGTCATATCAATATGTTCGTCAAATGTTCCACAAGGGTTCTGCAACATCGGTTCATGAATATTCATGATGTTTTCATTCGTTTGAGAGGTTGACGGTCGTACTGAAGCGATAAGTAACCTTTCCTAAAGTGTGAAAACCACTCGAAAACTTGTGTTTTGCTCAAGGCAGCGTCCTTGTAAGCTGTTTGAAGCATGACCGCCGTTTTCCCTAGCAGAAAACAGAATTTCACGGAAGTACGCTGTCCCTTCGTTTCAGCCATCGTTGGGTAGTTAATGCCAGTTGGGGAGTTGGTTGAATTCTCCAATTGTTAAGCTTTACATCGTATAAGGCGCGGCGTGGAGAGTAAAAGATACAGAGAGACTTATGTGATTCAGGATACAAGCACATACTATGTATGCTTGGTTGGAAGCAACGATAACTTAATGAAAATGACGCTATTTTCTAATGAAACTTCGCAGACAGACTTTAGACTGCGAAGATTCCTATAACGTCGATAGAATTTAGAAAAATTGTAACATATATTTATTGTTAATATTCAGGTGAGGAATTTGTTTTATTTAAGGTAAGAAACATTACTCTTTTGAAACTTAGCATTCATTGTAATATCTTGTATTTGGACCAAGTAATTTGATAAAAGTGAAATTATAATTATTATATGTTTGATATATTTCCTCATACAAGCCATGGCGGCAAAACTATACTTCTAATGTTGTACAGCATCATATACTAGGCGATTCTCTCTTTCTCTTTCTCTCTCTCTTTCTCTTTCTCTCTCTCTTCTCTCTCTCTCGACACACACACACTCACACGTATATATATATATATATATATATATATATATATATATATATATATATATATATATATATATATGTACGTACTAGATGCATGTGAGTGTGTATGCATGTATGTTTGTGTTGACTGTTACACGCGAACACCTATACATAATCTATTTATAATCCGTTACTTTCTCAGTGCTGCAATGGTTCTGTCTATATCTTTACACGTAGATGCAGACGTGTGTACGATCAACACGACTCCAACAACAATGATATCAGTATATATTAATCAAATTACTACTATAAGGCAACAACGAGATAGACAATCTGTTTATTGAGAAAGCTGAAAGTTGGAAATGTAATACATAAAATACAATCGACTCTTTAATATCGTAATAAATCTCTTGTGAATATTAATGCCTTTTAATAAGTAAAGATGGAACCGATGAATACATCTATTTCTAGTCATACGTAATATATATATATGTATGTATGTATGTATGTATGCATGTATATACGTGTTTGTGTACGTGTGTTCGTGTATATATATATATATATATATATGTGTGTGTGTGTGTGTGTGTGTGTGTGTGTGTGTGTGTGTGTTATATTCTGTTAAGAACGTAGTAGTGCACAGTATAAAGCTTGTCCACCCTGTGCTATCCGGTAGTAGCAGTAGTAGTAGTAGTAGTAGTAGTAGTAGTAGTAGTAGTAGTAGTAGTAGTAGTAGTAGTAGTAGTAGTATAATACGTACTTCCAGTATGTGAATAGGTAATTGAATAAGTTGGAGTGAACAAGAGGTAATACGGTTGCACATCTATTTACAATGACTACGCCTGTTTCTACGCAACGTCCGTCTTTAGGCTTCCAAGTATTGGGTTATGTAACCGTTTCCCTGGATTATGAGATCTAGTTGTTTTTCCTCAGGCGATATATAAATATAATATTGTCTCCGTAAGTTCAAATTCTTGGCTTGAAGAGCATCCTACTGTTTGTCGTGTCCTGGACTTAGTAGAAGCTACTGAATGTTTCAAGGGGTGTGTTGTGTCTGAAGGTCCCTTAGCCATCTGCTTTGTATGTGTGGATAGAGTGGCATGCTGGTTTTTGCTACTGTTAAAGAAATTGTTGTCTTAAAGTGATTCACATTCAATTTCTTTGCACCGATGATTTGTTCTTCCAGTTGAATCGATGTAATCAAGTTACCCCGCGTCCCCTAAATTTCAGGCCTTGTGTCTATAGTCGAGATAAATATTAACAGAATGATCGTTTCAAACATTTCATCAACACGAACCTTATAGAAAAAAAAATCACTGATGTTGTTACAATTCTCCGAATATTTTATTCCAATGACTCCAAACGCAAAAGCATGAAAATCACCGAATTTTATGTTATTATATTTTTGTGAGACATGCGATTCCGTTCTCTTTATTGTCAGTAACGAGGTGACTGATATATATATATATATATATATATATATATATATATATATATATATATATATATATATATATTTTATTTTATTATATTTTATTTCATTTTAGTAGTTTTCATAAACAAAGAAAGGCCATAGAAATGTCATTTGTACTTTGATTTCTAGCCGCTCATCTTCACACGCGTCTATTCTCTTATCTTTCTTCAAGTTTATCTTATTTTGTTTTTATTTCAATGGCTTCTATATCTCTACTGTGATATAATTATTTTAGTTCCCTACAGACAATCTCAGATGAGATCACTTGTCAAACAGGTGTAATTTCAGAAATATATTATTTCTGTTTCCCCCCTTATCTCTTATATCAACAACCATCAAAGATTGGTTTCTATTAGACAAAATATAATAGGTTCATCACGTCAGTTCGAATGGGAATAGGAGACGCAATTCTCTCTCAATTTAAATGTAAACTTATAGCTCAATGATGCATAAAACGTAAATGCTTCATATATATATATATATATATATATATATATATATATATATGTATATATTTATATATTTAAATATATATATATATATATGGCTGGGTGTGTGTGTGTGTGTGTGTATATATGTTTGTGCATATATATGTGTGTATGTATATATATATATATATATATATATATATATATATATATATATATATATATGTATTTATATTTATATTTATATATGTATACACACACACACACACACACACACACACACACACACACATATATATATATATATATATATATATATATATATATATATATTTATATATATATATATATATATTATGCACTCAAGAGATATTGGTTGACCTAAGGCTATAGTAGAAGACGTTTTTTCTCCAAGTTGTCACCGGGTGAGGCTCAATGCGAAGCCACGTGGTTTCGAAGCTACCTGCTTTAACTAAACAGCCATACTTGCACCTGGAAACACTAACACGAAAAAAAAAAAATTAAACGTTAATTATATTGTCAGTCACATAATGCAGAAAACTTAGTACAATAACTGCAAGTTGTTTTATCGACATATCAATTTATGCTGTTGTCTGCTCAAGGGCCAAACAAACCCAGACGAAGAGGAATAATGAGAGAGTCGTTTCTTTAACGAACCGATCGCATAAACAAACATTGTAGAGGTTCGATAATCTATGTATACGAGACTCTTCGATGACGGTTTTATTCTTGATTTTCATTGTTGTCTTCATATATGTCTTGTATATTGGTCGATGAATATACGAAGCATAATGGTGCTTGTTGATGTAGTTCTAGTGGTTGAAAGGTTTGGAGTCTGAAGGGGTATGTTTCAAAGATTATATTGCGGTGTTCAAAGAGAACCTGTTGGAAATAGTTTAAATGAAGTTGTTTTAATTTTCAGATATTATTTTTATGTATTCCGAAACAACGGAGTACTGAGCGTGTGGGATGACATTCTTTGCAGCAATTCTCTCTGCTCTCTACTTCCTGAGTTAAATTTCCGGTGAGGTCGACTTTCTCTTTTTTTCCTCCTTTCGGGGTCGATGAAATTGAAGACTGGACTCGATGTAACTGACTATCCGATTAACACTGTCTTACTAAATTTAAGACCCTTTGACCCTTTTAGAGAGATAATTAATTTATTGCCCCTGAAAAGACAAAACGTTGATATGAACTTGCTGAGATTAGAAAACGGAACGTAAAGAATCTGAAACATAATACAAATTGCTTTGTCTAACGTTCAAATAGTACCATCAATTCACAGTTCTGAACTGGAACTTTATTTTATCGATCCGGGAAAGATAGAAGTTAAAACTATCCACGATGTATTTTAAATTCACAATGCAAAGAACCGCATAAATACCGCAAGGTATTTTTTTCCCATTCATCTCCGTA
>NC_142947.1:1150090-1157590 GCF_046866305.1 Octopus bimaculoides
TTCTCTCTCTCTCTCTCTCTCTCTCTCTCTCTCTCTCTCTCTCTCTCTCTCTCTCTCTCTCTCTCTCTCTTTACTGTTACTTATTTACTGTTACTTTTATATGTTATGCCTCTTCCACTTTTGGTATTTAATAGAATTCATTTTAGAATTTTGAGTATGGGTGCACACACACACACACACACACACACACACACACACACACACACACACACACACACACACACACTCACACACAGAAACAAACAAAGGAACAAGCACACATTCACATATATATATCTTATCATTTCTGAGGGGTTGGGTTTCCGCAGATGTGAAATTAATTTTGATCAAATTTAGTTTTAAACAGAATTGTTTAATTACGCATTTACTAAAACAGATGTTAGGCACAGTTTATATTATGACCCGTATATAAATCTAATCTTTTTTTCTGTTGTTATGCTAAATACATTTCCCTTATCGGATCATTTTAGCCAATTATGCATTTACATGGAAGTCGATGCCATTTGGACTTACTAACCCGTTATTAATTTAACTTCGTAATTACTGTGGATATGCGTGTATTCGTCTTAGTGATGTATGTGTATGGGTGCGCGTGTGGTGATGTGCTTTGGTATGATTGCGTCCGTGAGTGTAAATATAATACATCATGGTTAAATTGTAAAATGTCGGTTCCTTGAAAGCGATAAAAGCATTATTTTTGGTAAATAGCCCATTCTAAGACATTCGCCTGCAGGATTATAAGTCCAATGACGGCATAGAGCAATAATAGTAGTAGTAGTCAGAGTAGTAGTTTCAGTGGGGGCAGCAATAACAGCGCATAATATCATATCTAAAATGTCCTGTTTTTGAAGCTTGCCGCCATAAAGGATTTAATCTAATTCTGGCTATTACCATTTGGGAATTTTGTACATTCTCAAAGATCTCGTTCGCGTATATTAGTTGCAATTAATAAGCAACGGCGGCAGAAACCGTGTAAGAAGCTACTGTAGTCTTGCGCACATTGTTACTTCCTTTGGAAATTTTACAAGTCGTTTAAAGCTGCCAATTGTCTGTCTTCAGTTGCAATGAGTTGAATAGAAATTCGAATAGGTCCGCCATCTTAATGAATGCATCCATTTGGATGTTACAATAAATACTACGTGGTTTTCTGATAAATAGAAAGATAATTACTTGAAACCCATCTATCTCTTGGTAGTAAGAACAATTACATTGCACCGGCTTTCGTTTGCAAATATTATTTGACGACAAGTTATTCACTTCCTACTAATGTAGTATATACACACAGTCAGCAAAACTGATATAACGGTATAACAAAATGTACTACGGATGCAGGAAACACGCTTACATACATTCAAATAGATAGGTAGATAGATCGTTGAGCACATCGATCGATCGATACATAGATGGATACATACATACATACATAAATATATGTATATATATATATATATATATATATATATATATATATATATATATATATATATATATATACCTATATATACATATATATATGTATGTATGTATGTATGTATGCATATGTTTCTGTGTATGTATATATATATATATATATATATATATATATATATATATATATATACGCACATATGTTCAGATAGATAGTTCAATATTTAATCACGCAGACAGACAGATGGGTAGATTCATGAATATAAAAAAATGGGGTACGTGGATGATGGGGAGGCGGAGGTTAGGCATGTGAGGAGGAACAACTAGATAGCAAACTGAATTCGAAGATAGACATGTGGACGGGTAGATTGCAAGATAGATAGATAGATAGATAGATAGATAGATAGATAGATAGATAGATAGATAGATAGACAGACAGACAGACAGATAGATAGATACGAAGATCAAGAGAAATATGGATAAATAAATAGATACAGAGAGAGAGAGAGAGAGAGAGAGAGAGAGAGAGAGAGAGAGAGAGAGAGAGAGAGAGAGAGAGAGAGGGAGAGGAGAGAAATGGCGGAGAGAGAAATAGAGTAATACAACAAGATATTTCTTCTGTCTATTTTATATCTCATTATTCAAGATTTGAAATCAGAACTAATTCCCGGATGGGAACAACACGAATAATGAATTAATAGGAACATCATTCCTTTATGGAGCTACCTATCTCTCTATGAATGGAAAGAATGAAACGCTTGTAAAGAAGGAAACGAACAAATACATCGGAGTACATTTGAACAGAGAAGAGTAAATATATGAATGCAATAAAACCTATAGTAACCTCAGCAATAAATGTTAATTCCTTAGCGTAACTAACCCGATAAATCTTAATTAAGTTGACAAAGCTGATTAGTAAATGTAGTTAATGACATAAATATCAAGCTAACCCTTGTTCCAATGTTAAGATATTCAAATGAGGTTAAGATATGAGGCATAGAAGGCAAATAATTTATGCCACAGATCATTGCCCTGTCGGACGTTTGTCTGCTATGTATCAGGATGTTGTCACTGGAAGACTATGGTATGACGTCTCGTTACTGCTGTCTGTATCTTTGAATGCACTTCACTTATCGCTTCAATTGACTCATTTGTCTGATAATTATTGCTTTCGGCCATGACACCGCCTGTAGTGCGATGCGAAGCGACCGCGAATATATATATATATATACATATATACATACATACATATATATATATATATATATATATATATATATATATATATATATATATATATATATATATAGGAGTAAACCGGCCATATCACACCCGAATATGACACATGTATTGTGTTCACACCGCAAACACACCGCATACATCAGGCGTTTCAGGCCTATCCTACAATCCTATAGTCAAAATAAATGCGAGATTATGCAGATTAATTCAAAACAAAATGAATAAATAAGTATTATATTTGATGTGACAATGTAGATATTAAGGAATTAAATACATTCGCCCGAAATAATCTACAGCAAGTTTGAAGTATAGGTATTGTTCTTGCGAAGTACCCGTTTAAACTACTGAGCCATTCTACATCTTCTTCCACCTCTAAGAATATGACAAATAAGGTAAAGAAACCCATCTTACTTTCGATGTATTTCTTCTGGTCATTTAAATATATTTGCTATTGTTTAGTTTCTCATGTAATATCTCAAATTAAAAGTCAGCGCCGAACCAGTTGACTTACGTAAATTGTCATTCCAGCCGTGAATAACCCTTATATTATTTTTCCTGCTCTGTGATTTAAATTCAGACTAGTTTGGTCAGGAAGAATATTATTTTGTCCAGTATTGATAGTCTCTTATAAATCATCGTTTTCACGTGGCTTGTTTTAGCTTTTTGTGTGAACCAGTGCCCTACACGCTAAATGCTTTACTGAAATTACTAAAAAATGCGAAGACATATAAAATGAAATTATACTGAACCTTGGCCCATCATCAACCGTGTTTCTGTAGAATAACAATGGAAAGACAATGTTAGTCATATTCTAACTGGAACGCTGATATTTTCGAATACGTGCTTTAAATGAAATTATTTTACCGGATTCAAATATTCTATAACTAAGAAAATTTATCACCACTCGAAACATGCGGCACTTTCGTAACGACATCTTGCCTGCTATCTTTCAGTTATAGGCTCATAACATCCGCAAGTGGGCGCTATATCACGAGGGTTAAAACCGAAACTGAAGTAATAAAACATCAATGTACCAGACTTCATTTATATACAATCTCACACGTCAGAGGCTCAAAGATCCCTTATATAATTTCACAGTGGCATTGTATTGAAATATATCAGAATATATTCATATTAGTATGCTATGTCGGGGTTCTCTTTCTGCAAGACCAAATATTGGCTTCAGTCTATAGAATAAATAATCCGTTCACTAAATAACCTAACATCAAAAGACTACTTACAGACGAACGTGTTAGTAACGTAATTGTAACTGATGTAATTACTGACTGTAGCAGTTATGAAATCGCTTAGAAATACCTAGAATATATATATATATATATACACACACAAAGGCATATATATGTACGCATATAAACATACATATACTTGTCTACATATATGTGTGTGTATTTATATATAAATGTATGTATATATATATATATATATATATATATATATATATACATGTGTGTGTGTGTGTGTGTGTGTGTGTGTGTATGTATATATGAATCCGTGTTTGTGTTTCTGTGTGTGTGAGGTGTTTATCTGACAACGCTAAAAGATTAAAAGACGCTCTGTTAAGGTGGTAAGAAGCAGAGATTTCGGCTAAAGTAAGTAAGTAACCGGTGAGATAATATCATTACTTGCTGGCTTCTCCTACTTCTCGAAAGAGCTGGCAATATTCCCGTTCGGAGAAAAAAGCGAGAAGTTAAATTATACAGTCTCCCGATAATTAATTGGATATATATATATATATATGTATATATATATATATATGTATGTATGTACATATTTATATATATATATATATATATATATATATATATATATATATATATATATATATATATATATATATATATATATATATATATATATATATATATGTATATATATATATATATATATATATATATATATATATATATATATATATATATATATATCGGCCATTATTATGATTGACCGTTGACTGAACACTATTCAATTTTTTTTTCTCCGTGTTTTTCTCCTTGTCTCCGTATTCTTTCTGTTGAAGAGCGTAGCTCGAAACGTCAAAGACTTTCCGTATTCCCGAGCGTCATACTAATATATACTTTTGTTATTTACACCACCTGTCCTCGTCTGTTGTTATTATTTGTATATTCTCCCATATATATATATATATATATATATGTATGTATGTATGTATGTATGTATGCATATGTATATATGTATGTATATGCAGTTTTTTGTCATGAATACCTTACGTATAAGGAAATATCAAATGGTATAGTTGTTTATTAAAAATACATTGTGACTAGTAGTTTCATGTCCGAATATCACGTACCATCATCAGAGGAAAAATGATTCAAAATGACATGATATTTAATATTGCTGATATTGCGTTCTAGGTTTCTTGGTATGTCAAAAAGCATAGGATTACATATTCGCATTAGTTTTGGGGGATTGTGTTCTTGCCCTTGATTGTCTTCCGGCAGGATATGGCTGGTGTAAATGCTAATGCATTACTATATCGAACAGTTCAGAAACCTCGTATTCTCATCTTAACGTTTTCTTGCTTCCCCTACACTTGTACCAAGGTCAGAACGAATCGCGATGACTTAGTCTGATGTTTGGGAAGCCAAAATTATTTATTTGATAATTGACTCGGCTTTACTCACCCTTGGTCGAAATAAATAAATATTTAAACAGCATTTATATATAATATATTTCCTTCGTCTAGGCCTATTGCCAAATTTGCCATAATCGTAAAACATATTTCTAACAAGAACATTATAATGAGCGTGTCTGTCCAGCTTTTATACTTTTTCGGTGCTTGGCATTTCATGACACGAATCAAAATGTTCTATGGCCTAAATTATAACCTTCTACTAACTCCTATTAAGAATTTATATTGGTGCCAATTAACACCGGGAACTTCAAAACAGTTTGGTAAGTCAAATATTGATTTTATTAAGAAAAAAATGATAATAAAGCATAATAAATATAATAAATAAATAAACATGATATTTAACTATTTTGCAAGAGAATTTTACGTTTGCTTGAGGTCTTCTAGGTGGAAGTTTTCTCTTCAATTTTATTAATTTTGTTTTTGCTTTATTACCTGTGGTACTTCGAGCCTTCATTGGTGAGTTTTTATATCATTTAAAGTTTCTAATTTTTTCTTTAACACAACCCTTTGTCCTGTTTCTGGAATAAGGGTTTATCATGATCCTTGAATAATTTCTGAATCTTTTACAAACGTATCTTACAGGGTAACGTAATCAATTCTGGGAGAGAAAGACAGCGAGACAGAGAGAGAGGGGTGAGGAGAGTGGGGTAAGGAGAGAGAGAGAAGGGAGAAAAAAGGGAGGGAGATCGTGGAAAGAGAGGAGAGACAGAAGAGAGTTAGTAGATTAGCTAATAAAGGAAAGAACGATAAAGAGAGAATTCAGGAGAGAGAGAGAGAGAGAGAGAGAGAGAGAGAGAGAGAGAGAGAGAGGGGAAGTAGGGTCAAGGAAGTGAAAGGGAGAGGAAAAAGAGAGAGAGAGAGAGAAAGACAGAAAGAGAGTGGGTGGGGAATAGAAATGGAAGTATCGAGGTCCAATACATGACTGATAATTTATGTATCGAATCCGAAATGTTAAATAATAAAGCTGACCGCGGTGGGGATATGAGTGTGCACTGAAGAAACCCTAAACAAAGACACCTCCAAAAATAATCTCCTAACGTTCTGATGCCACTTGATACCAAATAGCCATCGGTCTCTGCGAGAGATTTCTTAGTTTCTCGGTGATATCGTCGTAGAAGTTGCTTTTACGTCATTTAATAATCTTCTGGTAATAATGTTCACAGGTAATTAGCAAAAAACTATTTTGCTGTTCTGTTCACACCTAACTTCATATATTTTTCACGTCCATTAGTTAGCGTTAAAAACTGGAATCCTTTTTATGGTTACATCGTACACGAGGAATGACAGTGAAATTTCTTTCACATTGCATCATGCTCTTTGAAAAGACGTAATGGTGGTTATAACCTGAAACCACTTCATGGTTAGCATAGTCATACGTTCGCAAACATATATGACGGCGGTGAGAGAATAAATTAAAAATAGACGTTTTATATTGAAGCTTCAGAGGGAAAACCCTCGTATCATAAAATATTGGCGGAGAATCGAGAAAATGAGTTATGTAGAAGGCAACACCATGATAGACGTGTAGAATTATTTGTACCTCTTCACGTTATACGTTCAAATCCAGGTTGTGGCTCAGTTTATATTTCATATTTTTCCAGGATCGATAAAGTAAATACTAATCAAATACGAGTAATAGATGTATTTGATTATGTTTCCCCTTGAAAAAGTTATGGCCCTGTGTGTCTGTGTTAGAAATTTCTATAATAGAACAGAAATGTTCAATGGATTCTACTGTATTTTTACATCGGCGCTGATTACTTTGTGCGTTAATATATAAGGGCCTAACAATTGCAGTCTGTGATGATTACACAACAGGAACAATAGACACAGCAACCATAATGGCAACAAAGAAAGAAGCGACTATGAACAGCGGCAACAATAAGAGTAATAAGAGAAAACATTAAGGGAGACCTTAATACAAATGAACAGTAATATACACACGTACACAGATACATATATATATATATATATATATATATATATATATATATATATATATATATATATATATATATATATATATATATACGTATATATACATATATATACATATAGATATATATGTCTGTATATATATATACATATATATACATATACATATATATGCGTGCATATATATGTATACATATATATATATACATACAGATATATATGTATATATATATATATATATATAT
>NC_142947.1:1160090-1162590 GCF_046866305.1 Octopus bimaculoides
TGGAGTCGGCTGAAATCCTTCAGCGCAGTGCACCAGCATGGCCGCAATCTAAATGACTAAAACAAATAAAGGATAATCAAAGGAATTTTTAGGAATTATCGTGTCTCCTTCACTGCATGTTTTTAATTGCAATTGATGGTGCAGCGTGCCTGTCTGTTGCAAACCATGTCAACTTACTGTTCATTATCTGGGTAATGTGAATGTTGACTGGTAAGTGAATAACGAGGCGAGATTACTCAAGTACACGGACAGCATGAAAACGAAATGGTTAATTTAGTGACGATATAATTTATGTAGTGAACCAGAGAATTTTCATTATTTCACACATAGACACATTACATAAAATAACATCTATAATGAGGATAACATTCCATTAAGCTAATGAATATTTCTGGGCGAGGGAGGCAATAGGAAAACAACTTTATAATTAAATAATGCAGTGTGACAAAATTTCAGTCTTGGCAAACCTCACTTAACAAATGCATAGAGGTTGTTAATTAGCCTTAATTGAGACGATTGATGTAAACGTTTTCGGTGATGTGGCGCATTAAAAGAATGGTTTGGCAACTTTAACCTTTCTGAGTTTCTCGATGCCATTAAAATATACTTTTGGTTTATTTGTTAACCACCAGAACTATTTACACGGGTTTTGTGTTTTGTCATTTTTATATCGTTTCTATGACCAAGATACTAGTCGGTGAAATTACTACTACTACTACTACTACTACTACTACTACTACTACTACTACTACTACTACTACTGTTAACAGCTCTCCCATTATTTGTATTAGTCAGATTATTGGCTAATACACTTACAGCGTTGCCATCGACCGAACCTCTCTCTGCTGTTTTTGCTGTTATTGTTTGGTGCAAGGTCTTATTATTATTGAAACTATTAGAGCCAAGATCTTTCCATAATTTTCCAGATATTCAGAATAAAGTGGTGAATAATATAATACATTCTTTGAAACACGGTCGGGTGTGATTTAAGGAAGATTTGACTGTTATTTCTAACAAGTCTAAAGACCACGTAAAACGTCCCTCGTTCTTATGTTGTTACGTGATATATATATATAGTTATCATCCACCTTTCTCTCTGTATGATTGATCTTCTTTGTTCAGAATGGATCAAATCTGGATATGTATTTTTCTAGTATCGATGCATCGATTACCTTGTATAAGGCTGTAGCTTTTATGACGTGTTTGAAGTGGCATCGAGCATCGTTCAAAGTCGTTTCTTGTATTTTCTACCTTTCACTGTTGATGGATAAAGATTGTCGCATGGGTCTTCAGTTCTCTGTCGTGTGTCGACATGTCAATTCACTATGCATTGCTAAATGCAATACTGATGTTGACTGCATGTTTCCTAGTAAAAACAAAAAGAAAAAGAAAACGTTTAATAATTCATAGAAGAGCATTATTTTGAGGAATGATCTACAGAAGCGCAGACCGGCAGCTGTGGTTGGAAGATCGCTTCCAAATCACAGGGTTCCGGATGTTAGTGCGTGGTGTCCTCGGCAAGTTATTCCACTATAGTTTCGGGGTGGGGATCGTTCAAACGTGTGTGAGTTGATTTGGTAGAGATTCAAATCTAGATATGAAGATTGTCATATACATACATATACAGTTGGCGTTTCTGGTGAGCGTTGCAAGATTCCAGCAGAAAAGAAGATAACACTTTTCTGTTGGTCGACAATCATTTATGTTTCACTTCCAGTATGCTTCAGTTATTTAAGCAGCAGTTTGGGTACTGAGCCAGGATCACCAATTACCACAGGAATAATTCTCCTTTTCATCTTCCGCAATCTCTTCATCTCTGGTGAGGTCCCGATATTTCTCTGTTTTCTAAAGATATTTGGTATCATTATTATCTATTAACATATGATATTACGAAATTTATGATATTTACAATTTTTATTTCTTTCTTGGCTTCTACAATCATATCTAGTCTCTTTGCTTCCATTTTTACCGAGAATTACCATAAATCCTACAATGATTATTCTCTGTATCAACCTCTGGACTGCATCCATTTTGGTTTGTATCATTTAGAATGTACGCAGTCATGTAACATTTCAATTCACTCTGTCACCTATACATTCATGCCCGTGCTTATACTATTTTTTTCTTCATGCATTCACTCAAGAATTGGTTTATATTTTTGTCTCCAGTTCAACAGTTTCTGCTTTTACTGACAGAGTTTTGCCAATTTTTGCATATATCAAGTACATTCTAACGACTTGTTCCTGAGCGGTTATAATTGGCATTTCAATTCTCCGTTTCGGGCTTTCATATGTCAACCACAACCAGTGTATATTACTTGCAGCATCCTCGGTTTCTTGCATAAAATGACCATGCAATTCCTTCTCTTTCCAATTATTTATCCTGTCTTTCTCACTTCTTTTTCTCTTTCAGTGACATTTTGGATATTTTTGGCTACCGATAACATTGCTTCTTCACAATGCATCGGTTTCAAAACCAGAATTACAGTACAAATGGCGTA
>NC_142947.1:1167590-1192590 GCF_046866305.1 Octopus bimaculoides
ATGATGATGATGATGATGATGATGATGGTAATGAAGATGATGATGATGTTGATGATGATGATGATGATGATGATAATGATGATGGTAATGAAGATGATGATGATGATGGTGATGTTCATAATAGCGGCACTAGAGTAGAGGAAATATCAAGAACGCTAGCAGGATATAGGTGAGGAGAAACAGAACTAGATATTTGACAATGAAATAAATAAGCAAAGAAACAAACAAGCAATAATAATAATAATAATAATAATAATAATAATGAAAATAATAATAATAATAATAATAATAATAATAATAATAATAATAATAATAATAATGATAATGAAAATAATAAAAAACTGTGAAATAATCTAGGAGAGAACTTCATAGTAGCGGTGATAGTAACAATTACGATAACATTTACCAATAACAAAAGTAGTAGTTGTAGTAGTAGTAGTAGCAGTAGTAGTAGTAGTAGTAGTAGTAGTAGTGGTAGTAGTAGTGATATTAATAATAATATTAAAAATAATGATGATGATTAAGATGAGAGTGAAGAATATGATGACATTGAGATGTTTCTAATAATAATAATAATAATAATAATAATAATAATAATAAAAATAATAATAATAATAATGGTAATAATAATAATAATAATAATAATAATAACTGTTGACAATGCATAGAATGCACCACCCTAAGGCAGATATAGAACGTCTTTATCTGCCAAGAAAAGAGGGAGGTCGAGGACTACTACAGCTGGCATTATCAATGAAGGTAGCCACAATTGGCCTAGACACCTATATGAAAAACTCTGAGGACTGGATGCTAAAACTTGTCTTAAAATATGAAAGCAAGAAAGCATCTTACTCAGTAACAAAACAGGCAAAGGAATATCTAAGTGAATTCCAATTGCAACAAATTCAAGAATTAGACGAACTAGAAACACCCACAGAAAAAGCTAAGCGCTTGAAAACCCGTGCTAAAATTGCTGCCTTAGCTATTATGACTGAAAAATGGCATGGAAAACCTCTCAATGGCAAATACCCAAAGAGAGCGAATAATGCAGATATTGACAAAGCCCTTACCCACCAATGGTTAATGGCCTCTGGATTGAAATCAGAAACAGAGGGGTTTATCATAGCAGCCCAAGATCAATGCCTACCTACAAAGAACTACCAGGCCAACATATTAAAGAACGGCAGCTCCCCATTATGTCGTATATGCCAACAGCAAAATGAGACCATCGATCATGTTGTCTCCATGTGCAGTCTGCTTGCGCCTACAGAGTATCTCAACAGGCATGATAGAGCTGCACAATATATTCACTGGGTAATATGCAAAAACCTGGACTTGCCCCATGATAAAAACTGGTGGGAACACAAACCACCCCCAGTACTTGAAAATGATCACATTGCACTCCTCTGGAACTTCACCATTCAAACTGACAGAAAGATAGACGCAAATAGGCCAGACATCATACTGAAAGACTTCAGACAAAAATCATGCCTCCTCATTGATATGACTGTCCCAATTGATATAAACGTATCTGTCAAGACCTACCAAAAACTGAGCAAATATAAAGATCTTGAAATAGAAATTAGCAAAATGTGGAATCTGAAGACGAAAACAATACCTATTGTCATAGGTGCCCTGGGAATGACAGCGAAACGGGCTGATTACTACCTAGCTCAGATACCAGGAAACCCCAAAATGGCTGAAGTCCAAAAGATAGTGCTCATGGGAACTGCCCATATCCTACGTAAAATACTGTCTATGTGATCTCAAATTTTAAAGCAAACATAATTTTCTTATGGTTTCTTAAACATTCACTTGAACAAAACTGTACAAATCCAAATATATGGTACCCTAGGCATAACACCTACATGAACTTCTAACTTGTTGTCTCTTGAGGTCTCTGGGTGAGACTTGGATCCAACTTGTACAAATGCAAAACAAAAGTCAAACATAAAATAATAATAATAATAATAATAATAATAATAATAATAATAATAATTATAATAATAATAATAATAAGAAGAAGAAGAAGAAGAAGAAGAAGAAGAAGAAGAAGAAGAAGAAGAAGAAGAAGAAGAAGAAGAAGAAGAAGGGTAACATTAGTAAGAAGAACGACAATAACAGAAACGGCAGCAATATTAACAAGAACAATAATGATTACTGATGGCGATGTTGACGATGTTGATGGTGATGATGGTGGCGATTTGGATGCTGAAGTTGATAATTAGGATGATGATGGTGATGATGATGATGATTCGGGTTAGGGTTAGGACTACGACAATGATGATGATATTTATAATGTTATTATCGATAATAACATTATCGATAAAAATGTATTCTGTTCTAATGAAAATAATAATCTGACTAAGAAAAGTTATTTGAAAGAATAACAACACCTATGACATCAACAGCAATAACAGAAACGCTGATAATAATATTAACCACAACAGCAACAACAACAACAACAACAACAACAACAATAAGAGTGGTGATAGTTGCAATAACATTAAGAAAAAAGTAAGAATCGCTGAGAAAAGATTAAAAAGAAACACGATTTTAAAAACAGGAGAAATCAAATTAAAATAAATGAAATAAACATAAGGAAAATATTGGAAATGTTTTGGAAAATAGGATGATTAATGGCGTTTAGTTGGCGATGAAGGAGGGGAAGGAGGGAAAGGAAAAGCGAGAAGAAATTGAAGGACGAGGGCGAGAGGAGGACTGTGGAAGATTGAGAATAAAGGCATCCACAAACGCAACAATAACGACGATCAGAGAAATAAGTATGCAGATGAAGTAAATGCATGTACGATCGAAAAATTGCGTCAAAATTTCGGGGTCGACCAAACGAGAACCAGTTGAGCATTGGGATAGACGCAATTTTTTTGAAAAATTTCAGGCGTTCTCATTATAGTAGAAGGAATTATTATGCGGGCGTTATGGCGGTGAGAAGGCAAAATCGTTACCGCGTTATACAAAATGTTCTGCGACATTTCGCCCGTCTTTATGTTGTGAGTTGAAATTCCGCCGAGGTCGCCCTGGATTTTCATATCTTGGAGGTCGATAAAATCAGTACTGTTGAAGCACTGGGGTGGATGGAATCAACTTATCACCTTCTCTGAAAATGCTGGCCTTCTGTCAAAATTTAACTCTAATATTATCTTACGTGGAGGAAAGAGATAATGGAAGCGATCAGAGTGTCTTTGTTTGTAGGTATACTCGGTCAGATCTTATCTGGACACATTCAGTGACAGTTGCAACAGCAACAACAACAGCGACCGGAGTAACACACAAAAATGCCAAAACAACAACAGTGAGAATAAAAACAACACAAGACGAAGAATAGCTACAACAACAACGACAACAACAACAACTGCAACAGCAGCACCAACACAAACGACAAATTCAGACCATTGTTCAAGCAACTACTCTGTTAAATATTTCTCGTGTAAAACGAATTAATGTAAAAAGATGTTTGGTATTATATCGATTCATACTAATCTAGCCCTGTCCTACTAAATTTCACCTCGTGCATAGAGATAGAGAGAAATCAATAACTGCTGTGTGTATGATGTAACAATATATTATAGCTCTAGATATACGTCACTGCAGAGGGAAAAATTGACGAACGCAAAAAGTTGGTAATAAAGATATTTTGGTTCGTCGTTGGTTGGTCGTAAACTGAAAAGAAACATAAACAATATTTTCAATCGCCATCTTGTTTTTAATTTATAAGCTTATTTTTACTTTATGTTTTCGATATTTTATTAGGTAGAGTTTCAAAGAATTCGGACTAACTCTTGTTGACCTCTACTAATCATCGATGTAATGAGGGCGCTAAGGTAGCAACCTAGCAGAATCGTTAACGCGTCAAACGGAATTATCAGCAGTATTTTTTCTGTCATTTTACGTTCTAGGTTCAAATCCCGCCAAGATTGATTTTGCCTTTTATCCTTTCGCTGTCGGTAAAACACGTACCAGTTTAATTTTGAGGTCGACGTAATCTACTTTGTTTTCCTTGAAAAAATTCAGGCCTTGTGACTATAGGTGTAGAAGTGACTTTGTGGTAAGTAGCTTGCTTACCAACCACATGGTTCCAGGTTCCGTCCCACTGCACGGCACCTTGGGCAAGTGTCTTCTACTATAGCCTAGGGTCGACCAAAGGCTTGTGGGTGGATTTGGTAGACAGAAACTGAAAGAAGCCCATCGTATGTATATATATATATATATATATGTATATATATATATATATATATATATATATATATATATATATATATATATATATATATATATGTATATATATATATATATATGTGTGTATATATATATATATATATATATATATATATATATATATATATATATATATATATATGCGTGCATGTGTTTGTGTGTCTGTGTTTGTCCCTCCATCATCGCTCCGATGTTGGTGTGTTCACGGCCCCGTAACTTAGCTGTTCTGCAAAAGTAACCGATAGAATAAGTAGTAAGCTTACAGAGAATAAGTCCTGGGGTCGATTTGCTCGACTAAAGGTGGTGCTCCAACATGGCCACATTCACATGACTAAAACAAATAAAAAAACAAAAGAACGAAGGAATAGTATGAAAAGAATTATTATGCGAGCGTCGAGGCAGCGAGAGAGCAGAATTTTGAAATTGTACAATCTGCTGCTGAGTTTAAAACAAAATACTCTGTCCTTAAAACTCCACAGAGAATCCCCTTTGTTTCAGACTTTGCGATGTTGTCATTTCTTTTATCTTTTGCTAGCGGCAGCCATTGAACCGCGGCTAAGCAAGGGCAACGGATTGGATTTCATCTGAAGTCAATGACCACATGCGTTGCTGTTTTTAAAGTTTGGTGCCTGTTATTAACTTCCGATTTTGTAGACACATTAACTTCCGAATACATGATCTGTTTTTTTTTTAGTATTGTTACCCATGCGGGCTAACATAGAGGGGGGACCTTCAGAATACATGATCAAGCCCATACCGATATATGCATATTTATGCACGATACGTCTACTAAATCTACACGCGTCTTAGTCAGTCCAGGTTTTACCACACTGTCATGCTATGCATACGAATCGGAAAAAAATATCATGGACAATGCGTTACCTCTTTGATTAAACTGCAAAATTATAATTTCATTGGTGACAAACTAAACAATTCTCATTGTTGCGTTGGTATAACTCTTCTGACTATTAGCTCTTCTGGCTATTAGCATCATACAGGGATTGAAACACCAAACGCTAAATATGAAACATTCGCACTGAAAAATATTCCTCTAAAACATATTTTTCTCTTTGATGTCTGCGATTGCCGTTATATATGGTAATGGTCTCTATTTTTATTTCACTTCTAAATCAGAATTTCTTTCAATATATTTCTGCTTCGCTAAATGTTTACACTTGAACATTTGTAAAAGATAGAAAAAAAGTTTTTTGAAAGATAGGAAAATTTAAATTCACTGTTATCAGCATTCCAGAATATATTTCTCAGCAGAATTTGGTCTGTATATATATATATATATATATGCTAACATCAATATCTGCATATAAACGTGCATGTGTATATATGTATATATATGTAAATATACATATACATATACATATACATATATATATATATATATATATATATATATATATATGTACATACACACACACACATGTATATATATATTTGTGTGTGTGTGTATATATATATATATATATATATATATATATATATATATATATATATATATTCGTTGGGTAACCGAACGCATTAAGCTTCGTCAATTTCTTTCAGACCATCCTTAGCTGTTGTTATTTCCCGTCTTTGTATTTATTTAATTTGTTTTAGATTTACTCAATTACAATTAGAATAAAATTAAGAAACCTTTATCAGTTGCGTAGAAACAAATGTATTTAAAATAAGGAACAAATGTTTTGTTGTACACGGTTTCATTTACATAAATTGCAAATGGAAGACCGAATTCGATTTAACGCTAAAAGGAGAAGTTATAATTTGCATAGAGTTCTCAGATTACGCAAGCCATTATTTCAATTTGAAATAACAAAAGAGAAAGAATTTAACGAGATGCAACGACACGCAGGCATCAACATCGGAAGCTTGTAATTATTCATACGATGTATAATACTATGTCGCCTTTCAGTAATATGCTCGGTTCTATTCTCTATGTTCCTTGCAGATCTTTTTGGTGATTTTACGTTTACCATTTTTTTCTTTAGACTCTAATAATGTAATTATTATCTTCAGAAAGATCCTACACGAAATATGTTCTGTTTCTGTTATTCCCTAAATGTAGATTGTTTGTTTGCTTGTTTCTCCCCTTCGTCTTTCTCTCATTCATTTTCAATTTCTGATTATCACACTACAACGATTTCAACATAAACCATTTTCCACATGTCTGTGTTTCAATGTTTATACATATACATACATACATACATATATATATATATATATATATATATATATATATATATATCAGCATATATATATATATATATATATATATATATATATATATATATATATATATATATACAGGGTGGGTGAAAAGTAAGTAGGCATTAAAAATTGGTAATAAAATCCATATTCATTTCACGAATATATTAAAACAAATGAACAAATTATATACGTTTTTTATTACATGGGAAAATGAAAGTAGATCTTCGTATTTTAATGTAAGCACCCGTCGCGTCAACCAGTTTCTTCAAACGGCCAGTAATGCAATGAACAACCATCTGAACGACTTCGTCTTGGATATCATTGAGAGCTTCCTGAATCCGTGTCTCTAAATCCTCCAGTGTGCACGGTTTTGTTTTGTACACCTGTTTTTTGTGTGTAACTCCACAGGTAAAAATTACATGGAGTGAAATCTGGACTTCTTGGAGTTCTGGACTTCTGCACTTCTGCAATCCCAGTTTTCACATTTTAGCTCCTGCACATTAGGGTTTCGACGGACGAAAATTCAATTCTTTGTGACACACCGTACGTATTGTGTGTCTTGTTAGTCCACTTTCATGAGCTACTTGACATGTTTATTTTTGCGTGCTGCAATTAAATATTCCCTGCACTGTTGCCAGGTTTTTCGCTGACTAGTATGTGGTTGGACGGCCACTTCTTGCATCGTTCACAACTTTGCATGACAACTTTTTATTGTCTCCGGACGTAGTGTTGCATGCTTACCTTTCCATGCACGCCAAAAACTTTGAATCGAAACAATTAAATTCCACACCTCATAGCGTACTGCTATCTTAGCTCGCTCCTGCACAGTTAAGCGAATAGGTGCTGAAATATTCATGGCTTTAAGGGTATCACGAAAGTCTTGGCTGGAGTTCTTTTTACAAGGCTTACAAAAACTGAAGGACCGCTGCGATAATAATGTAAACTCGAGAGTAGATTATGTTGAATAATTTCATAATTAACTGATCCTCCTATATTTTCTTTTACCCAAAGTCAGGAAATTTTTAGCACCCCCTCGTATTTTCTTCTCAATTGCTGTGTATACTTTCCATGTTCCTTTCACATCGAAGACAATTAGCAAACAATGACACTATACTGGTCTCCGTTTTAGGTGCAGAATTATGTCATCTGTGTTTTAGCCATACGTATTCTATGATTCACTTCTACACAGCAACGTTCCTAATTTATGATTTCTCGTAAACACCTCGTTTGTTACTTGTTCTACCCCTCTCTTCATATTTCATTCATGTCACTTTCCTCTTTTACAACACCAACAATTCCATGTAATTTCGCTACCGTTGCCTGCCAATAAATCTATATCATCAGTACATGTTATATTATTTATGTTGATGCAGTTGACTGAGTCATCTGATCACATTTGCATCTGTGTATATTTGTATGTATCTATGTATATATGTATGTATGTATGTATGTATGTATGTATGTATGTATGTATGTATGTATGTATGTATGTATGTATATCGTTATTCAGTTTATTTCAAGATTTCTAGCCAACAGAGAAAGAACCGATTTCTAAGCTTGTTCCAAGTCTCCTTCGTTGAAATTTCAAACCATCGACAACAGGATATTTTTGTTTGTATGTATGTATGTATGTATGTATGTATGTATGTATGTATGTATGTATGTATGTATGCATATATGTATGTGCAGATCTGTATGTTAGATAGATGTGCATACTATGTAGACAGAAAGACAGACAGTTAGATAAATAGATACATAGGCGTATATGTAAATATATTTTGAGGACAAAATAACAAAGGAGATTGTGCAGTATGGTCGCAGTCCATTGAATGCTTAAGATACTCACACGCACAAAAGACAAATGGTGTATACCGCAATCGAAAGAAAACCTAAATCACGAAGCAACTGTTTATAGAAACTTTGCACTCCTAAAACAATCTTACTTTTACACGATAAACCATTTGCACAATAATGTTGGGTGAACTGTAAATTTTCTGGGAGTAGGCCCGGTTAAAATCTAATTGTTCCTTAAGATTTATAGTCTTCAACATCAGTTAACAATTTTACCACAAACGTTGCCGATGATTACATTACACCTGACTTTTATCGTTTGCCAATTTCGAAATGTGTGAAATCAAAGATTGAATTTAGAATTTTGTAACCTTGTGGACAGCATGACAGTTTCGCTTGTTATTTATGGTCTACAGTTATTCAACTTTAACACGCGTTTAACTGCAAAGGTGACTGCAGCAGGAAATTCTATCACATTAAGTCAAACCTTACCACTAAATTGCCGAAGTGTGGGAAGGTGGGCCTTCCTTGATCAGCATAGAATTACTACAAATAGTATTTTGGAAAGTGAGTTTACTAACAGGTTGTAAAATGTTAGTGATTTACACCGTGCGTAAGAATTATGTCTGCCAGAATACCAAAGAGGGGCACTGCAAGTGTTGGTGGATTAATCTGCTGGAAGAAAGAAACCTTCTTAAAAATCACACAGTTTAGTGCCTAATATATATATATATATATATATATATATATATATATATATATATATGTATGTATGTATACATACTCCTATTCGTACGCACGTTTTTATATATCGAGATTGCCTGGAAGTCTCTTCAAATGTACTTACTACATAATTTAATATTGATTTCTATTCTTACTTTTAAAAATATAAAATCTTAATGTATCAACACTTTCTCGTACCGCTTCACGAAGATTCTTTTTCATTTGTAGAGCTACTTAAGTAATACTTCAGCCTCGCTTTATTAGGAGTAAATTGTTAACAGGAGATGTTTTATTTTTCGAGTTGTATATTAAAATTAACGGAAGTAAGTCGAGCCTAGCTATTTCTAAGGTTCATAAAGTAACAATCTATGTAACATGGAATATCTACAAGACACACCATGTAATTTATGAATATATATTCTGGTAACCGGTTTCAAGCCACAATGCAAAATCAAATTCTTCATGTAATGTACTTGTGTAGTAGAAGTAGTATTAGTAGTAGTATTAGTAGTAGTAGTGGTAGTAGTAGTAGTAGTAGTAGTAGTAGTAGTAGTAGTAGTAGTAGTAGTAGTAGTAGTAGTAGTATAGGGCCATGCCCTGTAAAATGCGCCACTGCACCTACGGATGACACCTTTGCAACACTCACGTGACAATGTTACAACTCATGTGTCTGTTAGGGAACTCGTTGTTGATGCCCTCTAGGTCTTCAACACACGGTCAGAGTACAAATCTTACCTTAGCATCTTATAACCGGTCTTTTACGTCGCGTAGAAGGAACATATCTGGTGATCATCTGGTGATCACTAATCCATGCGCATAATGGTTAGACTGTTGCACGTAATCCACCATAACTTTTTAGAAAACAAAGCAGGTTTTTCCAAATTCATTCAACCGTAAGATGTTAGATACAAATTCTTAACAGCATCTTAGTTCTTACTCTGCAACTCCCTGTCTGTAATACAAGTCGCAATTTATGCAACGATTATTTGAAAATGAAAGTTCAATGCTTCTCTCTGGAGGCCAAGGATTATTTTCATACGTGTACATAATAAAGCTAAACACTTTCTAGATGAAAGAGAAATCACCTGTACTTGTTCAGCTCCATTGTTGATTAATTTTTATATTTCTGTATCTGATGTTCTTTAGAGCGCTGATCTCGGAACCAGTTGTAAGTTTTGTTGTTATTGTTTATTCCCGACAGATAGGGAACTATTTTTGAATAATTCTTGAACAGCATGGCAAAACGCTAGATGGATAGAACAGCAAATTCAGTTTATGATAATCAAATTTCGATTATCTAATTTCGTAAACGTGTAAAGAGAATTATTAAAGTTACAACAGTTTCACACTTCGTCTGTTGCAATTGGAAAACAGTTTCTAATAATCATTCCCACATTACGTAAAAATTTCTTCACCACTAGATGCAAAATGTCTGCTGTAGCGTTTCATTTTTACACCGTCATTAATCTTAAAACTCGCGAACACATTTTAACTGGCATTCCGTACGGTTACGATGACGAATACTCTGCTCGTGAAATTAACGTGAAAATGGCTGGACATCTACAGACACGCATACCCTTAATGTAATCTTCTTGGAGATTCAGCGTGACACAAAATGCGAGCAGGCTGGCCCTTTGAATTTCAGGTACAACTCATTTTGCCAGCTGAGTGAACTGGAGCAACATGAAATGAAATGTTTTCGGTCAATGGCAGAACGCGCCGCTGAGAATCGAAGCCATTACTTTAAGTTAGAGAGCAGGATACTCTAACTGTTTGGTCAGCACTTTCACTGATAGAATATCAGTTCGTTATTCATTGTACTGTCTAACATGTGGCTATGGCCAAAAGTTGGGAACATTATTTTTAAAGTTAAAATCGTTATCTCCAATATAGATGCGGGCTTTTAATATAAAAATTTAAATTTTCAGACCTGTGCTCCAAACTTTTGGCCACGACTGTAACCACAAAGACGTTTCGAAAACATTATCCGTTATCCGGTGGAATATCACGTAGAACTGTTTACTACTCAATTTGGTTGGAGAAGTAGCATTTTTCTTAGGGTTCTTCATATTCTTTGTAGTCGCATATCAGCTACTAATAGAGCTGAAAGTTATGCGTTATATATAAATGCATCTAAATGAGAAAGTAACTGCACATACCACTAATTATAGTTCCATTTTTTATTCTTTTCCCGAGGAAAAATATATTGGCTACATCGTCACTAATTTGTGTTCTGTTTCGTTAAAGAAGGTAGCTTTGTGAAATTGCTATTTTGTGCTCGTATTTTAAAGTTGATGTTATAGAAACTGTAATTATCATGTTTTCCATCAATATGAAATTTACTGATCCAATAGCTAAGAAATTTCGAAAGCATTTTTATTGTATTTTGAGCATTTTCTCATTATATTAATGTGAATAGCTTAATAATAACCACGATTTATTAATAAATTCTTGCTTTGTTTAAACTTACGACATACGATTGTACAAATACTGATATCCTCCAGCTGACTTTAATGTTAATGGAAGTAATCATAAAGGCATTAGGCGTGGAAGGAAATAGCAGCAATATTGAGAAGATCAGAGGGATTCATGGGAAAACGCTTGATCATTCGCCATCTTTGATAATGTGTTAGTATACATTTATTAACCTGTGGCATCATCAGTTACCAAGCTTAACGTTAAACATAAATTGACTCTAGACAAATGAAGCCAGGTGAGACATGGGAGCACGCGCTATGGCAGTGTATATCGGCGTCCATCATTTATATGATATTTGGCAATCATCTGAGCAGTGTCTCGGTCAGTCCTCGCCTCGATGAAATACTTCCTCTACCGCCATGGACATGTGGCAGGTGACCAACCAACACGTGCTTTCCCTTCATCCGGGATGATAAGAAAAGAAAACGCTGTACGGAGGATCTAACTCGAAAAAATTCGAGCAACATCACTAAAAATCCTTATGTAACGCTCTCGAATCATACAAGCGACAAGTCACATCACAGTTTCAGGTTATGATGAGTGGTTGGATACAATATGTGACCAATGGTACCCCATAATTCAGCAAAGCGTAGCATGGAGATTTGAGGGAAAGCTACAATATGCATTTTCCGCTGTTGCAATCTGTTACACATGAAAATGTATGCAAAATAATATTCATTATTTATAGCTATTGACATGTATTCCATGTAAAATTAATTTTTAAAAATATAAAAATTTTATCTTGAAATCATAGACGTGGATATCTTAAAATATTAGTCAGTGCGTGTAAGGACTGCTTGAATTTATACTCAGACTGTGTAATGTATTTGGTAGCGCTTTATTAGCTATTATATGACGTAATAAACAATAAATTATCAATAATGAATTAATTGTAAACCAGAATTTCATGCTACTTGTCCTTCAAAATATATACATTACTATAATGGACACAACTGTCAAATTAGTTAATTCCATCAGAATTATAAGGCCTTCGTGAGTGTGCATTTAAATACAGAATAAATTATAGTATTTAAGCACATTACGGCGTAAATTTCATCATATTTATTTATAACTTTTATAAACTGTCCCAATGTATTAATATGTATTAATAGCAACAATTGCTGTAATCAAAACGAAAAACAGTGGATTGAACATAAAACAGCGCTAGATTCTGTGCACCTATTCTTACGTACTCGTGTCTATTTCATACACGATATCAAGAATAAAGACCAATTTAGCGAACGTTTTCCCCAATTTAATATTTGAACAGAGTTTAATATTTGAACAAAGAAATTTCGAAACCGTGAGTACATTTTTTGACGACATATATATGACTTAAGAGTGAATAAATGAATAAGTAAGTAAATAAATAAATACACAAAGTCTAGAGCGAGCTAACTTTGATTCAATTTATGTGTTTTTCCTATTTAGGAAACCAGGTGGAGAATAATCCAGAATTTTATTTATTTTCTTTACAGTTCTCTATCGTTTGAAATATTTGTTGCTGCCAAATACTACTAACAACATCAACAACCACAGTAAATAATAATAATAGTAATAATGATAATAATAATAAATAATAATAATAAATAATAATAATAATAATAATAATAATAATAATAATAATAATAATAATAATAATAATAATAATAATAATAATAATAGTAATAATAATAATAATGGTAATAACGATAACAAAAAATAACAGAAACAGTTCCTCTCATAGTGGGTGCATTATGTATGATAAAAAAATATTCAGGTGAAGACATAGCAAAAAACACCAGGACTAACAAATATATACAGCATACAGAAGATAGCACTACTGGGCCCGCACACATCCTACGCAAATCACTTTCAATACAGTAAAAATAAGAGCATCACAGCAAACCACAGCACATACCCAAAGCACAGAGAGCTGTACTCGGTAGTGAAGTGAAAGCACGTGATGAAAATAAGACTACTGAATGATAATAATAATAATGATAATAATAATAATAATAATAATAATAATAATAATAATAATAATAATAATAATAATAATAATAATAATAACAATATAATTATTATATTACGCTTTGAGTTCAAATTCCGCCAAGGCCAACTTTGCCTTTCATTGTTTCGGGGTTTATAAAATAGACAAATGTAGACGATGCTATCGACTCAACTACTCCTGGGTATGCGTATAAAGAAACAGGCACTCCTCTGCCAAGTCACGACGAGCTAGAGTTACAAAATAGGTTCATCCTCAGAATGATCTCAAACTCAAATTCAGGGCCTCCAGATCAAATCGTGATTGGGTGAAGAAAAACACCTTGAGCCCTTTGTCCTGCAGTTGACTGAACGTAGCAATCCGATCCAATCCAATGGTACACTTAACATTTTAACTCAACCCTTTCATCCGTGCGTGTGCCATAAATGGAGTCATATCTTTTGTAAACTTTCACACGAGGATACAATCAATGGACCAAACTCCAGCCTTTTTCCCACCCGTCAGCCGGAATCTCTGGATGCAAGAGACATCACATGTAGGCCTTGCCCCTTCTACTCTGTTCAATAAGCGAACACGGAATCATTATAAAACGATTTATTATTTGCTACAATGAAGTATGTGTATGATCAGGTAAAAACGAACTCATTCCTGCAAAATCTCACACATCATGGTGGCTATTTATAATATATTGCCTTTCGTTTCTATCTTCCATTTATTTACTGTTATTACTATTAACTATTTATTGTGCCTTATTTCATTTACTTAATATTGTGTTTTATATTTGTCTTTCTTTGGATCTATTCTATTTTCTCATTAACTTCTCTGTAGGAACGGTTTGTTAGGTGTTGTTTTTCTTTGTTGTTTGCAATTATTTTCTAATGAAATCCATTACATGCTTTCTGTTAATTAAACATTTTCCAATTTTCACTTTGCTGACATTCGCAAGCAACAAAACAAACATAACACAACACAATACAAAACAACAATAATCGATTCTTTTCTACACTTACAGATAGTTTTCCCATTAATGAAGGCAATTTAACATTTCAGTGGCTAAATATGGTCACATTTCCAACATGTTGGCACGCTACATACATTAGACAATGAAATAATTCTTTAACGCCCCACACAACACCACTCAATTGCTAAATCCACAAACACAACGCCAAGAACACACGAACTTTCTTCATGTGACAATGGGGCCTGAAATAAAAAATGAAGTCACTTTGGAGCATAATGTCAGCATAGGTTTGTTATCTTTTACTTGTTTCAGTCAGGACAATGCGGCCATGCTGGGGCACCGCCTAGTAAGGTTTTTACTCAAACAAATGCGCTTCAGTATTTATGCTCTTTTTCTTCCTTTGGATAAGTCAGGTACTTATTTTATCACCACGTTTGCCGAACTGCTAAATTGCGGGACATTTTAAACCTAACATCGTCTGTCGACTGATTGAGGCGGAACAAACACAAACACACACACACCCCCGAATAATAATAACAATTACAATGATAGTAATAATAATAATAATAATAATAATAATAATAATAATAATAATAATAATAATAATAATAATAAAAACTCGATCTTCTGCATAAGCTTAAAAGGAAGTTTTCCAAGATATCCCGTCATTTACCTGTTGTTTCTAGCATGTCCAAAGTGAAATTACTACCGTTAATACCATCTATGGTGAATATTTTTAATTGATAATATTAACAGTAGTAAATATATATACACACATACACACATGCTCAGACACACGTATACATACAAGCATTAAATATATATACACATATATAAACAAACTCACACGCAGGTGTGTGTGTATGTATATATATAGGCATATATATGTATGTATGTAGGTATCTATGTATCCATCTATCTATCTATCTCTCTATCTATCTATCTATCTATCTATCTATCTATATATATATATATATATATATATATATATAATGTAAAACCAGCCAAAGGTGATATAGTGATTTATTGATAGACAATAGAGCAACAAAGCAGTGCACAATGCACAGTGTATTTACTACCCATTATAACATCCAACGATAGAGAGACAATACCATGTCATACGATAAATATACGCTAACGTATATGATAACACATAATAACATGCCCTACGGACGTCTGTTACAAAATTTCCACGTTAGGAGTGGCTTTTTACTGTCATAAGCAGCCAATGTCTGTTATTGAGCCAACGTAAGCGAGGTCGAAGTTGAACACGCTTAAAAGCTGTCTTGACAGGTGAATTTATGATATCATGTCGTGGTCAAAGGTCTTAGAAATGGTTACAATGGAAGATGATGTCAGAGAATTTGATTCTAAGCAGGAACAATGTTGTAAATCTAGCAGATAATCTCTTATATAATATAGTAATATATATTGCATTTAGTGTGATCTTCATTTTGAAAAGTAAAATTAATGTTGCGTTTAGATTATTATAGTATATACACTAGCATTCGTTATTATGCACACACTGTGCAAATATCTAGCCAATAAATTGAAGTTCAAATGGCTGAAAGTAGCAGCAAGTTGTCCCTCAAACTGGTTCGTAAAGACTGATACGAAGCAATATAGTAGATGTAGAGAAGCGTTAGAAAGACGGGACTCTGTCTGTGACCGATAGAATAAGTACGAGGCTTACAAAGAATAAGTCCTGGGCTCGATTTGCTCGACTAAAGGCGGTAGTCCAGCATGGCCACTGTCAATGACAAGAACGAGTAAAAGAATATATATATATATATATATATATATATATATATATATATATATATATATATATATAGAGAGAGAGAGAGAGAGAGAGAGAGAGATAGATAGATAGATAGATAGATAGATAGATCGATAGATAGATAGAGAGATTATAAAGTTATATGCATTCTCACACTTGCACACAGTTTCACGCATACAAACACACACGCACTCACACACACATACAAACACATATATACATATATACGTATATATATATATATATATATATATATATATATATATATATATATATATATATATATATATATATATATATGAGCAAATTCGACAAAAAGATTGCCATCAGTAGTGGCGAATGCAGGATTTAGTAGACACCTTCTTTGTAAAAGTTGAAAGGAGAGAAATTAATGACAGCTGAGATTTACATTGGCCAAGTTATATAAAAAAATGAACTATGTGTGTGTGTGTGTGTGTGTGTGTGTGTGTGTGTGTGTGTGTGTGTGTGTGCGTGTTTGTGCGTGCGTATGCACGTGCATGCGTGAGTGTTTGTCTGTGTGTGCATATGATAGAAAGTGAAAGACAGACAGACAAACAGACAGACAGGAACATTTGAATCAAATTTTATGTTCACGTAAATAATATAAAATCGTCAGGTCCGCCTTACAGGAAATTTCTCGATTAATATAATACACAAAATTTACTTCAAATATTATTGATACTTCTTTATTCTTACCAATAATATGTATTTATTTGATGAATAGTTCAAGAAATTTCATTACTTTCGTTACCAAATCGTAACACGTACGTTTTCAGGTGATTAAACTTCTTCGAGATCTTGTGACGAAATACACTGCGAAAAATATTAACTATACGCTTGAAACTGAGTGATACAATAGCAAATAAATAATATGATACTAATTGCTAACGTTGGTTGAGTTGCAGTAATACCAGAACGTTCTAAGAAATGCTTGATTGTAGTTCGCGGAGAGAGTAAAGATTTTTCTTCATTGAAAAGCGGCATTGAATTCAATGAAACGTAACAAGGCTGTCTTAGATGAAATTTTATCGAGCGAATTTGTAAAATAGTCGGTCTTGTTGTATTCTTTTACTTGTTTCAGCCATTTGACAGTGGCCATGCTGGAGCTCCACCTTTAGTCGATTCTAGTACTTATTGTATCGGTTCTCTATTGCCGAACCGCTAATGTTACGGGGATGTGAACACAGACCGACATCGGTTGTCATGCGATGGTGGAAGGGGGAAACAAAGACACATAAACATACACACAGAGAAACACACACACACACACACACACACACACACACACACACACACACAGACTCACACACGCACTCATTCTCTCTCACACACACATATATATATATACACGCATACGTACATAGAGAATACAGATATGTAAATGTGCATGTATGTGTGTGTATACTGTGTATAGATGTACACGAAAGTAGATAGGAAAGTTAGAGGACGAAAAATATAAACGATATATATATATATAAATATATATATATATATATATGGCCGATATTTTATTTATATTATAATATATACATCAAATTTTAAGTAATTTATGTAAGTTAGAAAAGCAATGAGGGCCAACTATCTCTAAAAGATTCATGAAAAAACAATGATGGCATTATTAAACATTTGATATATATCGCAATGAAAAACCTTTCAGGAATAGAAGGAAGTGTTTAATTTATTCATTAGCTTTAAATATTTATTGAAAACATCAGAGAGATTTAATGGAATTTGAATTAGGATTTGTGATACATTATAATTGAAGAGATCTTGTCTTTCTATGGCGATAATGATAGAAGGATTGAAAAATACTAACACACATCGTGTGTGTATCGAGTGATGTGTCTGTGGATATATGCACAGATTGGGTTTTGTTGGTGAATGAGTGTGCACAGGCCATGCATAAACACATACAGAAACACTCACACACACACAGGTGCACTCGAACACCACTTAAAAGCAGATATAATCTACACTTATAGTTATCGTGGGAAGGAGAAATCATGCAAACCCAACGAAATGCACTTAGATTCACTCTCTTACAATACGACCACACATACACTTACACACACATACTCACATAAGAATAAACCACACACACACACACATACATATGTACCTAGACACTCTCATACTGCCTGAGAAGTACAATTGCACTAACAAAATCCAACAGAATCATTTTGGCACAGCATGACCGACCTAGGGCTACAAAAGCAGACCAAGAATGAAAAGAGGAATGGCGACGAAAGGACTCTGACAAACCAAAGTATTGATTGATGGTTTGCTCAAAGAAATCAGTGAAACAGACAATCAGTTAATTGGTTAATTAGTTAATTATTCAACTAATAAGAACTGCCAAAAAAATTGTGAAATGCAATCAATGCAGGTGTTTTTTATTGACAAAACTCGCCCTTGAAATGATCAAGAATAATCAACACCACATATTTGACGTGTGTGTGTGTGTGTGTATGCGTGTGTATGCATGTGTGCGTTTGTGTACATGCGTGCGAGTCTGCGTGTGTAGGTGTGTACATACATACATAATATATATATATATATATATATATATATATTCATACCTATGTGCATATATATATATATATATATATATATATATATACAGAGAGAGAGAGAGAGAGAGAGAGAGAGAGAGAGAGAGAGAGAGAGAGTAATATCCTTTATTAATAAAGCTGCAATGGCATCACAAAAACTGTTGCTCAGAGTTACACCTTCCCGTTCTTTAGACAGTTTTGAAACCAAAACTTTCGACGAACGCGAAAGTAAAACCCTGAGTAACGGTTTTGTGGTGTCTCTACAGCTTGTTAGTAAGGTGTATATATATATATATATATGTGTATGTGTGTGTGTGTGTGTGTGTGTGTGTGTGTGTGTGTGTGTGTGTGTGTGTGCCTGCGTGTGTGTATGCACACACATACGTAGAGGTGGATACATATCTAGATGAATCTATATCTATCTCTCTACAGAAGGATAGATAGGTCAATAAATAGACAGCCAGATATACAGACAGACAGACAGACATAGAGTCAGATAGATAGATAGATAGATAGATAGATAGATAGATAGATAGATAGATAGATATACTCATATTTATATATGAAATGTTCGGAAGTGTGGCATTTGGGAATCAGTGTTTCCTATCACACGGACACCATATTATGTCTAATAAATATCTTTTTTCATGTGTAACTATATTTATGACAGTGTAGTCGATAAATTTCCATTGGATAGACATCGAAGCCGTTGTCTCGATTTCTCATGGGAAATTTAACGGTCAAGAGTGTAATACCGAAATAATTATTGCTCTTAAACGAGGAGTTATTTGGAAATTCTTCTGCTAATTGTTGTCGTCAGATCATCGCTATTCTTCCACTCGACACAAAATTGAAACACAATCTTCCTTTGTCTTTTAGGATATAAATCTTTACATTGTTTCTTAGAATATATTGAAACTTTAATTATAATGATGTTGTTGTGCTGTTGTTGATATTTTTCTTGTTCTTGTTGTGGGAGTAGCGCTTGTTCATAGCAGTCTGATTCGGCAGAACTTAAATAAACAAGAGTCAGTGTTGTATTAAGAGACAGTGTATCTATATATATATATATATATATATATATATATATATATACATATTATTTATATACATATATATATGTGTGTGTGTGTGTTTACGTATGTATATATGTATATATATACACATACATATGTGTGTATACATTGATGTGTATGTATAAAAAATAAAGGTTAATAGAATATATACATTTATATATATATGAGGGAGGAAGTTGTCTCTCTCAAAGACGCAAGTCTGTATCGGTTTAATTTAGATTTCAATAAGCGTTGCACGATAAAATTTGGAAATTTTTAATATATTTCTAATTCTCCACTTGTATATTATCTTCTAGCAAATCTTTTTCTCTCGCAAAAAATCCTTTTTTTTTTTGTTCTTTTTTACTTCCAAATCGTCATTTATGCTTTTAGAAACCTATCCGAGTCAATCAGTAAACAATCGCTTATGCGTATTTAGAATTAGAGGAGCGGCACGATTCAATATAGTTGTCCATAAATATTCATATTTCGCAGAATCTAGAAGATACGTTCATATCTGCATTGCAACTGACCATTATAACAGCAGTTCAGCGGGAATTTCGGCAGTACTTCAACATTCACCGAAATGAAACTGTTCCCACCTGTAACACAATCTTACGTTGGGTGAGTGCATTTCATACATGAGGTACACTAATGAATAGAAGACTTGTGGAGGCTCTACGTACGGTACGGACGCCGGAAAATACGGAACGCGTCAAACAAGATTTCAGAAATGGCTTAGCGGTTAGCGATCTGTTATCAAGGTGACAAGATCGTGGTTCCAACAGCCGCACATTGGTCTTGAACGAAATATTTAATTCCATTTGTTCTGCAATCGCCTTCATATGTGACGTAAACGGCATATGTGTGTGACGTACGTGTGCAGGCAATGTCCATTTATTCTACGACACAAATAGTTCATTAGTATAATTAAAACAATGGTGCATATTGATTAGCAAGAAATTTAAAAAAACCCTCATCTGTCCTTTATGAGAAGAAATTTCACCACATACCTAACTTCACCACATACACAAGTTCACGCGATACACAATTTCCCTATATGCATAAACTCACCGCATACAGAATTTCAACACTTACATAATGTTCACTACATATATAGGCAACAGCATAAGGTTCACCACTTACATAAACAGCAACTGCCAATCACTAAACAGCGACTACAACAACTGGGATATCAACTAAATATCACCATTCTCTAAGAAGTCACCTACTTAGAGAGATAACTAGAAAACACTGAGGATATGTATCTTATATTCTGAGATGATAAAATTACGTTTACGATGTTGCATTAATATACAATATATTATATAAATATTTTTGAATAATTAATAATATAGAAATTATCTTCTAAATATTTCTGAAAAGTTATTATTAAATTAAGATATATGTCTAGTGTCATAAATCAAAGATATCCGATCATCAAATATATATATACATATATATATATATATATATATATATATATATATATATATATATATATATATATATATATATATATATATATATATATATATATATATATTTCTATATAAATATATATACATATATACTTACATACACACACATATATATATATATACATATATACAAATATATACATAGATATATATGTATGCATCTATGTGTACATATATATATATATATATATATATACATATATATATATATATATATATATATATATATATATATATATATATGTATATATGTATATATGTATATACATATGTAAATATGCATATATATATATGTGTCAATACATACATGTATGTATGTAGGTAGGTATGCATGCATCTATGCATGTGTAAGTTTTAAAATTATGTTTGTCTTTCATTTCCATACCATTGCATTCGTGTCCCTTCATTGAGATAATATCTTCTTACACACTTCACTAATTAATAAATTTGGTAATATTTCAGAATCAATTTGTGTGTGTCTTTGTGTATGTGATATTCGCGTGTGTGTTTGTGTGTTTGTGTGTTTGTGTGTATATATATATCGATATTCGTATGCGAATACAGCTAAGTATGTATATTAGTATATATACAAACATATATATATATATATATATATATATATATATATATATATATATATATATATATATATATATATATATATATATATATATATATATATATATATATATATATATATATATATATATATATATAAATATATATACACAGACACACTTAGATATGAAATATACGAACATACGTTTCCCGCGAAGTGATAAATATAATATCTTAATATATATTTAATCATATGTGATATTCATCAATATATCTATCTCTGTATAAACATATGCATATGTCCTACATACATTCTTACTTATATACATACATACATGCATTCGAACAGACATACATATAAACATACATGATGCATACATGCATACATACACACACACGTGTATTTGTGTCTGTGCAGAGTTGGAGGATATTTATTAATAATATTTCGTACGCATTAAAGTAATTAACTAATATTATACATCAAATGATCACAAATGGTACTTATATGTGCTTGCTTGTCTCTCATACTAAGTGTACGTGATTAACGTCTTCACACGTAGATATTTATTATAACATAATAGTTAAAATTGATTGCTATGTTATTATTGTACATTTTAAGTCAAACCTTACCATAATCTATCTCGATATTTTCCTAACATTAACATTAAAGACAAAAGATTTCAGTACTATTTCCTGCGTTCGATTTGGCCAATGGCGTAAACCCAATCCTTATCGATCGTCTTAGTAAAAAGTTAAACATCAGAGGCGGAAAGCGCACTCCGTTCTCGCTCCACTTACGCTCGACTGGTTATTCTCTACATCGTCTGTTTGTATTTCGACAGAGACCCTCCAGCTTTACACTTCAGTCACTAACGACTTTAATTCTCTACCCCCTCTTCAGTTAACTCTCTTTCCATTAATACCTGTATACACAAGCACAAATACACACACACAGAGTTACACAAACAAACGCACACACACGCACAGATATACATATATATGTACTAGCAATGTAACCCGGCAACCCAATGCAAACCCATAGTTTGTCCTGGGTATTGCTGCCTCCGATATTTTGTTTATATATATATATATAATCAAATAGAATTTTATCTCATACGTGTACAGGTTTGCATCTATGTCCGAATACAAAGAAAAAACCTCTATTTAAAACGATTTGTTCATATCCCACCGAAACCTACTTTACTTTTCATCCTTTGGAGATCGATAAACTGTAGTGTCATCTAAATAGTAGGGTCGATGTAATCGGCTTGTCCCTTCCCTACAACTGCTGGCCTTCTGCCAAAATTTGGAACATTTATTGAAAAGGACTCTAAGAACTATAAGCTCACTAAATTACTGGACAAAATTCTGTACCGTAAAAAGGAAAATAAATCTTCATTTTGATCTCGAAATTGTTACTAGTATACATGAAAGAATTTCCCTGAAAACGCCACCCACGAATTATATATCATTGAAGTATTCAATGGGAAAGAGAAGGTAATTATGTACGATTCTATATCGTATGTATCTTTTAAAATAAGTTGTCTTACTATCTAATCATCTAACGTGTCATTCATAAATGAATTCTTATTTCATTTCTTATGCAACTGAAAGGCGGCTTAAACTTAAAACATATCGCTTTCTTACACTTCATTCAAACGAAAGCAATAATGCAATAGACTACAGTGAAATATTAATAAAGAAAATATTAAAATGGTATGAAATGTTTTTGACGCAGACGTGTCAGACAGTATTTAACACCAGTGGTAATGCAACGATGTCATAGAATTAATTGCCTCGTTATCAATATTTTAAGAGAATTTATTCTACGTTTTTTTATTTTTGTAAAGCGATTGTGAGTCATCACATATAAATGATTACATTTCTCGCTCTATTATAGATTTAAACGTTTTAAATTATACTTAAGATAACAACTGATAGATGTAAAATATCTTCGGTGTAGGTGAACTTTTCTATCGTAAACAACAGTGAAGTCTTCTGCGATTGCTTGCTGAACAACATACACAGATAATTTGTTTATAGAGTTCAAATGTTTCGGCTGTACATTACTTCCCTTGCACAATAGCACGACACATAAGCTGATCCGTTAATGGAAGACATCATCTTGCAGTTTTGACTACAACATGCTAAACACTAGATCACAGCGAAGAGTTATTCTAAAATTCGGCATTAGGTTATATATGAGAGGAACTTAATATTTATGTCGGCCGCTAATCTTTTCAACAGGGGCTTTGATTACATGATTTTTCTAACTTTTACTCTATGACCTATGGCAAGGACAATTTCTCAAAACATTCTGCAATCGCTTCCTAAAAGTCAGCTTAAGTAATACAAAGTGCACTAAATTATGATCGATACATTCCGAACATGCCATCAAAATAGATGCATCTCTTCATTAAGAATATGAAGTGAAATAGATACACATAAAAATACATATACGTACCAAATAAAAGAGTAAATCCATATATTTGATCACTACTTACAGAGAACCACTCAACTTTACCAATGACGTCAATATATTTGATCATTTAGCGAATATCAGATTTATTTGGGGGGGGGGGGTAATGTAACAAGTAGTTTCAGTCGCTTTTGAAAGACAATTTCATCCTGCTGAAATAAGAATGAATACATATTAAAATGAATTAAAGTAATCTTTCATAATATCTGTTTTTGAAGTTCAGGTGGAGAATGGAACTTAAACACTTTAGCCGAAGATCATTTCATAATGCTTTCTCTCTGTCTACTGTCGTCCTATTTTCGTTTTGCGGCAAATGGTGGAACTGTTAACCCATCTCATAAATTTATTAGCTGCGTATTTTATGACTTTACATTCCGAGTTTAATATCCACTGATCCCAACTTTGCCTTTCATCAATTCGGGTTCAATGAAATGAATACCAGTTGTGCACTGGGGTTGATGTAATTGACTAGTCTCTTCCGCCAAACTTACAGATGTTGTACCTAAATTAGAAAGAAACTTCATATTCACAATCAATGAAATTCCTCGCTCGTCTTCATTGAATTCCTTGCACAAAATTTACAAACGATCACTCAATATTTTACTTTCTCCTCACGAAGAATGTACAGTTCCATAATAAATGTACAGTTCCATAAAATATGTTAGCGTCGACCTC
>NC_142947.1:1195090-1200090 GCF_046866305.1 Octopus bimaculoides
ATACTTCGGAGCTGAGGAACGCTAATGGAATTTTCTTTAATTATTTTGCCGTCACCTGATCACAAACTTCTTTCTATAGAGGCATGCAATGAATCGCTGTTATATGTAGACTTATTAATATGTGTAGGAGCTCACGATGTCATACTTCACATGTATGTACCACAGATGTACACATGGATTTGTATGGAGACATATTAAAGTGCGGATATATGTAGAAATAATGTAGGGAAGCTGAATAGAATCACACACAAACTAAATACAAACGCATACACATATATGTCTATATATACACTCTCCATATACACGCAGAAACGCACGCGTGGATACGCGCATGTATATGCGAATATATGTATACTTATTTGGAAATACATTCATATAAATACAAGTATCCTTATATATATATATATATATATATATATATATATATATATATATATATATATATATATATATATATATATATATATATATATATATATATATATATATATATATATATATATATATATATATATATATATATATATATATGTACATGTATATATATATACATGTATATATGCATGTGTGTGTATATATGTATGTATATACACATATCTATACATACATGTGTATATACGTGTGTATAAATACATTCATATATACATACACGTATCAGCATATATGCACACACATATATACACGTAAGTATACACACATACACATTCACACATATATATATATATATGCATACATACATACATATGTTTGTGTGTGTTTGTGTGTTAGTATGTATATTCTTTATTTGGGCTTACTGGACCCTACTAGATGTTTCATGGAATTACAATATGGAATGTTTTGGTGTTCCGCTTAAGGAACGACTGTCATACGTTTCCATTTTTGATTTGTTTGTATGATATATAATGACAAACTTGCATAAATGAGGTGTAGTTGCTTCCGTAAAGGTTGTATTGTCAGAGGTTATTTTCGAAAGACATACTTAAACTGTTCACTAATGTTTAACTATTCATGTTGGGTGATTAGAACATCTCTTACTGAGATATGGTTCATCGTTAGGCTTTATAGAAGGATTTATACTCAACGTACTATGGTTCATTTGAACATTCAGCAATTTTACATCTTCAAGTTTATACCAATTGCGATTTTTATAATGATTTGGCTAAATATCTTTTTTCCATTATGTTCACATTCTCAACCATTCGTATCATATAGTCCTCCTGGAACATGGAGTTTTTACAACACTAAGCGGATAGAATTACAGAAAATTCCCAAATATCCTCGACCATTACGGCCAACACTATTTGATATAAATTACATGACAGTAAATTTAAATTATGTGTCACAGATAATCTGAGCATCTTCAACTGTAAGAATATTGAATGTGAGGAAGGAAACATTCTCTCCTAGGATACATACACAACAGTACATTGTTTGAAATTTCAAGCACGATGATATTTTCAGCATAACATTTATCCAGACCAGATAATATAACCTGTTATAAGGAAATTTGGGACAACACTTACCCATGCCAATAAACATCAGATAACAATGCTCTCAGTATCTCATGCATGAATTGAAAATCATGCATGCACAATGCCTCTCCATTAAATTTTATAAAGTTTATCAGGTATATAAGCTTGTGAAATCCAGAAAATAATTAAAATTTCTGCACGCTTGCATTCGAAATTCTTATTGAGCATTTTCCTTCAATCTTGAAAATTTGCCATGGTGAAGACTGTTAACAGAGACTTTGCGTGCACAAAGGAGTCTTATAGATTTAATATTTAATTATTAAATGTTCCTGCTTCTTCATAGAGACATGTTTGCATTATTTATCAAGGATATATACACGTTAAGTCAGGCAACCACAGACAGGACATGCATCTGATCTGTATAAGTATGCATATTCCTGTATGTCATTGTGTATTACAACTCTGTGTGTGTTTATGCGCGTGTGTGTATAAGTGTACTTGTGTATGCATGTGTGTGCACGCCTGTACTGTTGTTTAATGCTTATTAATAAGATCGTTTCAACACACGTGGAATTATAAAGCTGGTGGATAATCCCGATATACTTTCAAGCGATCCAACTTATCAGCATAAAATGAAAGAAAATAAAAAGAGAAAATATATTATTTACATTGAATATTAAATTTGAAACAAATCTAATTCGATTGAACTATATTCAGGAAGATTATGCAGTATATATAGGGCTGTGTGCTGCTTTTATGTATGAGCAATTGTAACATGCATTGCTATGTGCATGTATTTGTATGTACGGATATATATGTATGTACGTATGCATGAATGTATATACATACATATATGTGTATATATATATATAATATATATATATATATATATATATATATATATATATATATATATATATATATATATATATATATATATATATATATATATATATATAGAGAGAGAGAGAGAGAGAGAGAGAGAGAGAGAGGCAAAATTGATAGAGGTCGCAAAAGTGACGAAGAGTACTGACTAGCATTGTTTGCTGCAAAGCTACTAAAGCACTCTATTTAATGAGTGACAAAGGGAGATATATACCTGGCGTATATGGCTCTATTGCGATTTCAAATTTTGCTCTTGAACACCTTAATTCTCATCACCACCTCTAATGTGGTCTACACCAAAATTCGAAATCGCGATACAGCTATATACATCCACTAGAGACTTACCTCCCATTGTGGTTTAGAGTTTATAGTGGTTTAGAGTTAATTTAACTCCTATTTCAGCATAAGCGGTGTAGGCCAGTACACTCCGTCACTTTTGAGACCTTTATGTCTCATAGCTAATAGGCCACCCTTTTGATTTTTTAGTACACACACAAACACACACACACACACACACACACACACACACACACACACACACATATATATATATATAAATATATATATATATATATATATATATATGTAAATATAATTACATAAATATGCATGTATATACATACGCATACGCATAAATATTCTTTATGTATTTCTATGCACTCACAATCACATGTATCCGTACTCAAATACACATAATCGTTTCTTTATTAATAATCGTTTATTTATCTCAAATATATATAATATGTGTTTGCGTGTGTGTCTGAATGGCTATGTGGTTTAGAGGACACATGCACTTGCTAAGATATGTTACAAATTCTTGACAGTAAATCCCTAAATATAGAATTTAGATGAGTGTTTTCACATGGTGTACATATATATCCATATTCATATATACGCATGTATATATATATATATATATATATATATATATATATATATATATATATATATATATATATATAGAGAGAGAGAGAGAGAGAGAGAGAGAGAGAGAGAGAGAGATTTATGCATATATACATACATATATGTGTGTGTACGTTTGTATGTATGCATCTTTATGTATAACTTGATATTTGTTTCCGAATGACTAATACCATTGTTACGGAATGCTTAGCTCTTCCAAGTCCTAATAAAAAGCGCCACATGACTGTGAGGTCAGAGGCTGGTGAACCCTGGCCGAAAGGAAATTAAATATTATATACCTGACATAATTATGAGCAAAACCTGTACATACACACACATATCCACACACAAATGTATGCGTGCTTGAATGTGTGTATGAGCGAAACCCGATGGAACCTGCTCCACTCTCCTCCTTTCATGTCAAATTTATGTGAGTCTCTGTACGCTTTCAGGTATACATATGCACATACATAGAAACATATATATAGTTATGGAAATGCCTACATCAATGTACATTTACATGTATGTATATGGATATACGTATATACATATATATATATATATATATATATATATATATATATATATATATATATATATATATATATATATATATATATATATACAACACACACGTTTAGTCACAAACGCGACCGCCCACACACACATGTCTGATTCAGAGTTCGCTTCGTGGTCTGTAATTCTATGCGTGCATGTATAGAATACGTTTGTGATAGTCGTTTTATGTTTTCATGTTCGCCTCCTTATGTGAAATGGGCCTGCGTATGAAATGTGTATGCGTTAGGTTTAATGTGTATATACACATGCATACACCCTTGTGTGTATATATATATATATATATATATATATATATATATATATATATATATATATATATATATATATATATATAATCATTCATATATGCATGTTCGTCTCATAACACACTTACATTCACACATATATATGTATATATATATATATATTCGTATTGTCTTCGTGTATTCTAGATTGTTCTTTTGTACAGTGATTTATTGCTTCTTATTAAAATCAAGATTGCAGAAATGGTTTCGAGTCCAGCTCCGGTAACCAAACAATGCAGAATTGGAATCCTACCAAATGGATTAGAATCTTGCTGCTAGTTCTCTCTTGTATACGACATCGTGATATATTCTGCGGTTATGATATATTTGTGCGTATATACATATTATTAAGCGTGTGTGTTTTTATCTGTGTAAGAAAGAGAGAGAGAGAAACAGAGAGACAGTGAGAGAGAATGAGAGAGAATGAGAGACAGAAAGTGGTAAAGAGAGACAGTGGCACTGTGTGTATTTTCTACGTCTTCACACCATCACCTCTATGACCAGTTATGCTGCCTTCTCATTTTGGTTATATCTCTGATTTCAGATATTAGGAGCAGTAACCTTTTATCGTCACGGATCGGGGTCTCTCACCTCTTTGCCACAAGACATCGGGGTCATGCATTGAGAAGTTTCAGCAGCTCTACTTATATATTCTGCAGTCTTTGGACTAAGCAGGAAAGAACTCATTGTAAATACAATTGTATGTACACTTCCTGTTACATGGTTGAGGAGTGTTAACCCTTGCAAAAGATAAATTGCTAGTCCTGTTCCATATAGCCAATGATGTCTTTATAATTGAAAAAAGAACAATGTTGACTTCCATAATTGTCAAGATACTGGGGCACAATGTACAATTTAATGACTCAATCTTTTCAAT
>NC_142947.1:1205090-1242590 GCF_046866305.1 Octopus bimaculoides
GATCTGATATTTCATTAATTCAGATACGAACATGACTGAAACAAACAATGAATTCAATGCACATCAAAGGAAGAAATACACATTTAGATTGAATCTAGTCAATGCAGCTTTGGAAAAGAGACGGTTCTGTACGTCGATATGAAGGAAGAAGAATTTTGGATTTTCGGTGAAGGTTTCGCAACACAAGGTGTGATTTTTATATCCTCCGAAGAAGTTTCAGTAAACTTTATTAAAAGAACAAGTCGCGGATCATCCCGCTTTCCGAAGAAAACCAAACCCGACAAAAATAGGACTAATTAGCATGCATACGAAACTTTAGAATAATCCGCTACGAAATCCGCTACTGGATGAGTCTGGATACGCTCTTCTGAATTTTATGAAGAACAACAAGCGCGAAAGCATTAAAAATAATTTCCAAAAATATGATTTTGTCGTAATCACAATTAGGAACACGATCTCATAAAACTGGAAGCATTTGCGGCGGTTTAAAAGTGCGGACAATTTTTTTCCTAAATAAGGAACTTGATAGAAACAATAAAAAAGCGAAACAAAATAACTTGGAGAGCTATAATAGGAAACCGTATTTAATTAGTTACTTCACCTGCAGTGACAGATGAAACGAAACCTTTTAAACAGTAGCACTTATTTTAACCGGGAGAAGTATGAATTAGATTTTATAGCAAGTCATTCAATTAAGCTGATTAACTCATCAAATTCAGGTTTATGCAGAATAACCATTTTTAAGAAATGGATCGGGTGAAAGATAAAGAGAAAAATTATGCAAGGGTAACTTTTTTGAATAATTCCGAGGAATGTATGCATTGGATCGCAAACCTGTAGAGTAAAAAGAAAATATCCATCTGACATTGATAATTACTACATTTCTAGAATGCTATCTTGGCTGGAGTTTTTGTATTGGAAAGCAGAATCCAAGATGAGTGAAATGTCACAGTAACGGCGAGTAATATGTCAATTATCTTTCCGGGAAAATATTACACCAGGAAATCTAATGTTGATGACTTCATTAAAATTAGGGGTTCATCAGACTCAACTTAGCTGACAGATTTGTATGAATTATATATGTCCTCCGGAATTAGTCACATACAGACACATTCTCAATCACTCATACACAAACACATGCAAGTAAACACACACACACACATACGTATTGCTCCTCAATACATTATTCCCACTTGTTTCACAGTTTCCATGTTATTAACTCTTCTTTCTAAAACAATCGCACTACTATCACGTTGGTTCCTTTAATTCTTATTTCTTTAACTCTTCCCAAGGTGATTGATTTGCCTTTCACGCCATTTTGACTAACGCCAAGGGATTTTATCGAGCTTTTCTACGTCAAGTGTTCGTAACGAACCAACCCCTGCAGCTTTTACCTGATTTTTCCACCTGTGAATTTTACTTACAGTGCCTAGATATCAATGACATTCTTCACGTCTTTAGTTGTGCCTCTAGTGAAACAAAAATAAACAGTCTCTCATTATCATAAGGCCATTGTATTCAACATCCCTAAATTTTCAACATCATGTTGTAAATTTTAAATAACATTAAAAAAAAAACCTTTGAATAATTTTTCTTCCCTCAGAGAACACATTTTTGTCTCTGATTTATTTATTTTATTTTTATTTTTATAATCATTACACGTGTTTTTAATACGTTTCTTTCTGGTTTTTCTTTTCACGCAGAACTCGCAGCTTTTGATTCACATTCGCTTCGTTTAGTTCAAAACTGCCCCTCACATTGTCACTTAAACGCCGTCCTTAGACCCTTTAATCACACCGTCCGCAGACTTCTTCATTTACCCCTCAACTCCCAGCTCCCACCTGCCCACTTCCAAATTTCCTTCAAATAGCTAAGGATCACACTTACACACACAGACACACACACACACACACACACACACACAAACAAATACACACACACAATAACACATCAAACTTCCACTAACTTATAGACACGTGCGTATATATCCCAAAACCAATCGAGACAGACAATTCCAACGTATACCATATTCCAGACACAGAGAATTGTCGCTAAGCATTTTACCCGTCGTGTCAACGATTCTGCCAGTATAATAATAATAATAATAATAATAATAATAATAATAATAACAATAATCTTCTCTATTATAGGCACAAGGCTGGAAATTTGGGGTGAAGCATAGTCAATTACATCAACCCCAGAACTGATCTGGTAATTTATTTATCGATCCCCCAAATGATGAAAAGCAAAGGCGACCTCGGCAGAATTTGAACTTAGAACGTAGCGACGGGCGAAATACCGTTATACATTTCGTCCAGAGCGCAAAGGATTCTGTCAGCTCGCCGCCTTGATAATAATAATAATAATAATAATAATAATAATAATAATAATAATAATAATAATAATAATAATAATAATAACGATGACAGCAGCAACTATATTGATAATAGACTTTGCCTTCATCATCATCATCATCAATACCACCATCGCCGTCACCACCACCGTTATCTTGCACAATATCCCCATCAATATTCTGAAGATAATTATGATCTCCCACTGCAGTGTTCTTATTGTTGTTAGTTGGCAAAATGCGGTTCCTTTGGGAGTGTGTCGAACCACTTTCTTCTCCGTTCCAAATTATAAAGCAAGAAAACAAAAACCAAAAAAAAAAAAAGCCCATGAAATCAATAATGCTTGTATAATGGATATTTGGTTCCTGGCCAGTTTCAAAGAAATTCATTTTCACTCCGCTTTACAAAAGGAGTATTAATATCTGATATGGACTACAATAATTCATAGCTCTTATATATATTAAGCGTGTTTGCCAAAGGAGGATGGGCTGTGCCTTTTATCGATTCGTAGCAAGCCCACGCTATGTAAGAGAGTTTGGATAAAAATGAGAATACAGTTCGATGAATGTTTTGCTGCTGTTGAAAAAAATGTTTAAGCTGGAGACATGACGGTAATATTGAAACATGTTGACTTCTGCTACAGTTAACCACCAGCCGGCTCCTGATGTTGAGCTAGTGGGCAAGTAAAGAGCTACGGACGACTAGATAGAGTGCGATAACTTGTACGGCTTAGGTCAATGTGACCAACATGTCATCAAGAAAAAAACCGAACGCTGAACGGAGTAAATCTCAGGTGAATTAACCACTAAAACGCAAGGAGACAGCTGTACGAGGCGGTATCAAAAGGTTCGTGGACGCTCGAGAAAAATGAATAAGTCTTTTACGTTTCGGGCCTACGCTGTTCAGCAGAAACGAATAAGTGAAAATAAACAGAGAAAGAATGAAAAACAAAATTGTAGATTTCAGTCATCCACCATGGCGAATATATATATATATATATATATATATATATATATATATATATATATATATATATATATATATATATATATATATGTATGTATATATATGTATATATATGTATATATATATATATATATATATATATATATATATATATATATATATATATATATATATATATATATATATATATATATATATATATATATATATATATACACAGACAGAAAGACTGGCAGACAGACAGACAAACAGACAGGCCTATAGATAAATAGATAGATAGATAGATAGATAGATAGATAGATAGATAGATATGTCTGTTTTTGCTGATCCATTTGTCAATTTATAAGTGCAAATTTTGCTCTGCTTTTGCATGACATTCCCTCTCCTATATATATATATATATATATATATATATATATATATATATATATATATATATATATATATATATATATATATAAATATACATATTCAGATATCTGTGTGTGTGTATGTGTAATCACACCCATATATATGTTCATCTCTAACGAAAAACATATCTATGGACACACATGCAAATAGCTGTATGGAAACGCATACAAACGCACCCTTGTTCGCGTGCGTTTGGGATTTCCTTATATACCGTATCTGACTGCTGAATTCCACGACATACGCGAGACGTTCGATGATACTTATTTAATTTATGCCTGGTGAGTGGGATTGAACCAGTGATAAGTACTTTTCACGTGGACCACAGACCCATTCCTCAACATAATTCTAAAGATTTCATGCAATAGGAAGAACACCAATGATTCAGAACCAAAGAAAACGCGCACACGTAAACAGATACTATATATATATATATATATATATATATATATATATATATATATATATATATATATAGACATATATACACATATATATACATACATATGCATATATATATATATATATATATATATATATATATATATATCCGTATGTGTGTGGATATATATCATATATGTCTTATAAATGACTTCCTGCCTGAAAAATATCGCTTCATCCCATATTATTCTCTATTATAGCTATATATATATATATATATATATATATATATATATATATATATATATATATATATATATATATATATATATATATATATATATATATATATATATATATATATATATATATAAGAAGAAACGTATATACATCGTATTGTAGCTCTCTACATGACAAAACAGACAAAAATATTAGCATATGCTCAAAAATTAATACAAAATAATCATTTTTAATATTATACATAACGAAAGAGAAAGAGAGAAAAAAGGGTGGGGCAACAACAGAGCCAGCTAGAAAGAGAGGAAAGAGAGAGAACGTGAGGGAGAGAAGGAGTGAGAAAGAGAAGGAAGGTAGAAAAAGAATGAGTTAACGAAATATCTAATAAAGGGAATCGGATAATGATTAAGAAAGAAGTGCTTCCTCAGCGAGAACATTTTCATATTATTCAGAAAGTAGGATTTCACATACGGTGTGTTACAATAGAAAATCCAGGCCTATACAGTGCAATAGCCTAAACACTATAGACAAAATATTTTATTTGCGAATGAATACAAAGGAGCCAAATTGCGTTTCGTTCTAAGAAAACAAATAGAATGAAGGAGAGGAATAGAATTCTCCTATCTTTCCAATTATGAAAATTATTATGGTTTGTTTTCTTGATTATTTATTTATACTTTCTGGGGTTTTATTATTTTTTTGCTGGATGCGTAATACTTTGCCGTGCATCAGAGCATATTTTCTATAACACTACTGTAAATAGTTTCTTACAAATTAAAAAACACTCACTCATACAGGTTCACACAAACACACACGCCACATATATACACACAAAATAATACAGTATTTCAAAAATAATGTATGCATTCATACATTCAATTACAAATTCGTGTACGTATATATATATATGTATATATACGTATGTATGTATGTATATGTGTATATATATATATATATATATATATATATATATATATATATATATATATATATATGTATAAATATATGTATGTATGTATGTACGTCTACATAGTTATATGTACACACATAGTTATATATATATATATATATATATATATATATATATATATATATATATATATATATATATATATATATATATATGTATGTATAACGTTGTGTGGGTGTGTGAGTAAGTGTGTTTACTCGCGCGAGAATTTCCTTTTGCAATTTTATTCAGAGATGTACAGCCGTTTCTGCATTTAAAATATAAATGCCATTAGCTACATAGCCATGTAATTAATACATAAAGATAGCGTTATTATTTTCGAAAGTAAGAAGGTTGACTGAAAATTAAGTTGTAGGGCGATTTCTGATGGAACTATTATGCAACAATATTTCATTTGGGGTATTACTCGGGTATGAGTCCATGCGTGTAATGCTTTATTATGACGTGTGTCCATTGATGGCGTGTCAGCCTGAGGTGTAGGTGTTGTTTTTAGGCTGCACGGAAGAATATTGGTAGGTGGAAACGTTAGTTGCCCAGTAGATGAATAACTGAATTTAGTTGTTTTTGTATTTCATTATAATGCGAAATTTACCCTGTTTGTTTAGGGAAGGTGGAGGTTATGGTTAAAATTTAGTCAAGTCTAAACGACTTTGTAATTGTATGTGTTTATGTAAGCGTGCCAAGCCAAGCTGAGATATTGTACTTTTAGTATAAAAACTTTTGTTCTTTTAAGTCTCCCAAATGATTTAGATTGGTAGAACGTGTTAGCTGCTCACCAGATTTATAACTAGGTGTTCATTGTTATTCCTGTTATGTGATTACTATTAAGAAAATCTCATGTTTGTGATATGGATTAGTAAAAATTGCAGATTATGTTCTTCGAAATATTTCCTGTAATCTGTTGCAGACATCGGTTATAGATATGTTATTTATAATATATATATTTCATCAATGGATACAGACAAAGGTATTCGAATTCACTACGAACTGTATCCTTATAAAAAAATACTCGATTGTGGTATACGTGATTCCCTGTCAGTAAGTTGAGATACAGCAGAAATCTTGAATTGCTTCCGATGTTTAGTCTGCTGGCTCAGCTCTTGTTTAGACCGATGTGGTTTACAGATATACATCGAGGAGTTATTCGATTACGCAGCTTATTGTATTTGATTTCCACAGACAACTCTGGACAATATGGCTGTTTAGTTTGGAACGTATGCACGCACTCACAAATCGACACACGCGCACAAGAAACACATGTACGCATACATTCCGAGAAATATATCTGAATACACACACATATAAACATAGACGCACAAACAGGCGCACAGGCACACACACATACACACACACACACACACACACACACACACACATATATATATATATATTAGCAATACGATATATATGCGCATATAAATATATATATATATATAAATATGTGTGTATGCGTGTGTTTAGGTTTGTTTATATCATTGACAGTTTTCGTCAAGGTCCTGTGTCCGTGTTTTCATTTTTCATATCAAGTCTTTTAAATTTTGTTTTTCATATTCATCATTACTTTCTCTTTCAATTATTAAACACAAGTAAACTTTGACAATTCTCTTCACTTCTAAATAATAAACAACATACGAAATCGTAATTTCTTTTGTAAACTGAGAAGACCATTATAAATATTTGCTCAAGAATGATTCGTAGTATTCTGTACACACACACACACACATACATATACATATATATATATATATATATATATATATATATATATATATATATAAATATATATATATATATATATATATATATATATATATATATATATACATATATATATATATATATATATATATATATATATATATATATATATATATATATATATATATACATATACATATGTATGAATATATATATATATATATATATATATATATATATATATATATATATATATATATATATAACTCAGAACACGTGACATCTCTAGTCACTGGATCATAGAACTGGTGAACATTGTTCGTCTGTACATGCAGTATTTTGCAGATGGCGGGTCCGAGGTTCTAACAAAAAGAAAACAATAAAAAGTAGATAAAGGAATCGAATCGCTATCGTGATATCTACAAAAAGACTTTCCAGTAACGAGGGTTGTGCTAACCCGATTTTATAGCATAACAATTGCGAGTATTTAATGGGTGCACTTTTACTGTTTAGATTCCGAATGCAGGAGTTTGGGAAAAAGGGCGTGTTGAGATCTGACAATACGATCCTTTGTTCTGGCTTATTTCCTCTTACTCTCCTCTTTCGATGTATCTAAGGAGCGATGTTCGAAAATAACTTAGAAAAGTTGTTGAAACTTGATTCCATTTAGGCAATTTCTGTCAAGGTGTAAATGTCTAAATTGTTCCTCCGTCGTATAACTTAAAGGCTCTCAATAAAGTTTCAAATGGTTCTCTTTTTAATGACAGCGAGGCTTTATACTTCATTCTGTATTGTATTTGCACTAAAATGTAAAGATGGCAACCTCCCATACAAGGCATACATACATTCATCTACACACACACACACACACACACACACACACACACACACACACACACACACACACACACACACACACACACACACACACACACATATATACATATGAATATTCATGGCTTTACATAGATGAAACGATTGTCTGTCTATCTATCTCTGTATCTAACTATTTATCTATCTATCTATCTATCCACCTATCTATCTAGCTATCTATCTACCTACCTAGCTATCTATCTGTCTATATATCAATTCATATATATAATATATGTATATACATATATATATATACACACACACAAACACACACACACACACACACACACACACACACACACACACATATATATACACATATGTATTTATTTATATATTGTTTCTAGTTTCTTTTTGAAACACATTTCTTTTATATGAATATATATATATATATATATATATATATATATATATATATATATATATATAGAGAGAGAGAGAGAGAGAGAGAGAGAGAGAGAGAGAGAGAGAGAGAGCGCGAGAGGAAGAGAGAGAGAGAGAGAGATAGAGAGAGATAGAGAGGACAGGATTAGGTAGGTATAGATATACTTTCTAAATATTACCATAAAATACTCTGGTTGAATAAAAAAAATTCATATCGTTGATAATTCGATATATGACGAAGTGTGTACAGTGGTGTACAGTGCATAAAACTCTGAAGCTCATACAAACTTACTCTCATAAATGTACGCTCGCTCACACATGCATATATACAGACGCCTGCACAATCGCACACAGACTACTGTAGGATTTTCATTGCTCTGGCAGAGTTTTCAACGAACAATTCAGAATGTACATTAGCATTAAACTGTCTTATATATTTAGTGTTTCTTCAGCTGTTATAAAAACATCTGCTATTTAGAACACCCTGCGCTTTTTAACTAGAATTTTACGATCTCTTGACACTACGGATATTCCTTAAAAATAAGAGTAACGTTCGCGTTCTTTACCACTCTTAGTGTCGTCCATAAATAAACCTTACACCTTATCGTTGGCATGTATATCTAATGAATGCCCTGTAATTCACAGAAGATTACCAATTGATATTCTTACAGCGAGTATTTTTTCCTTTAAATATATTTGTTTTGAAGCAGATCCTGGGGATTATAATAAACCATACTTTATAGTTATTTATGTACCTTTATGTTCTGTATTCCTTTTCCCTACTGTTATATGGATGTGTTGGATCTGATTCTAAATTTGACTTCAGTACTTCGTGCTAACATAACGTAATGCATCTTTCTTTAGAAGTACTCAAGTGAAAATTTTATTAGATTTTTGAATATACATACATATACATTTACACACAAACAAATACGCACATACAGTGAAATAGAATGATAGTGCATCATTTGAGATTCTAATCCTAGTTGAAGAATTGTTGGTATTTGTTAGCATCTTGCCTGGGGGGTTCTTGAGTATTAATGTAAATGTTATGCAAATGAATCTTTAAATCACTCGACGCGTGCGTTCTTCCACTGATTTTCTATCTTATATCAGTACATGCATACAGAAACACACGCACAGATATACACATGTATTAGCTATGTCAAACACTGAGTGCATGTGTTTTGGTTATGCGCTTATTAGCTACGGGATTGCGCCAGGGGAAAAGTCACATTCAGGACCCGTTGTTAAAAATAGACACTGAATGCCTCAATCTAGGTGAAGCAACTCGCCCTGTAGACGAGCGAGAGCGATGGATAGCGATATTTCGCTGTTATTTCAATTCCACGTCATCATATGCCCGAGTAATCTCGGCGATCTTAATACAAGGGAGATAATTATCCACACAAAACACGAGGCGGGATTACAAATTTCAAATGGAAATTTAGAATTATTCTTTTTTCTACTTTATCCTAACCTCGCAGAAGAAGTTAGATAGAAATAAACTCGGTCCTGGCATTAAAAACTTTTCCAAAACCTGACGTAAAATGTCTTTCACGTGGCCTGTATTTTACATGAAACACGAATGTAACCTCAACAAAGTTTTGCCAATTTCGCATAACATGCATTTGGAAGCCACTTATGGGGTATAGCATGACATTATTTTTACATGCAATGGTTCGTGATATACAATCAGCAATTGTTCACCAGGAATAAGATATACATTCAAGCAAGTAAATTTGCAGCGAAGTTGCATAAGCTGTGAAATTTGCCATTGATTAAAATGAATGGCGTACATAGCTTACGTGTATCAGTGCATCGAAATGCTCAACAGCTGTTACAATTGACCGGCTTTGCTAGAGCTAAATGTCAAGTGTTGTTACGTTTCTGTAATGTATTGTCTTTGTGTTTCTGTACTTTGTACGTATGTGTGTTTGTGTACGACCGTGTATGTTTGTGACTCAGTGTGTGTGAGCATGCGTGTTCGCTGCACATCCGTTCATGCCTATTGTCCATACATTGAATGCTGTTCAGAACAAACAACGCGCCATATTCATCGTAAAGTTACTTGCTATGTTTTGCCAGCGACCTTCCTTTGAAGCTGCTTCCATGTATTCCATTTCGCACATTTAAATTATTTACAACAGTACTTTCGCTTTGAATCAGTACAAACGTTTCTTTGTTCCTACTGTTTGCATGCATATATATTTAATTCGATATCCCAATGCTTTAAAATGTACGGTCGCCACCGTTGTCGCACATTTGTCATTTACATGTCTGTACGTATACATACAAACACACACACACACACACACACACACACACACACTCACATACGCACACACACATACATGTATGTATGTATATGTGTGTTTGTGTGTCAGCGTGCTTCTAAATATTCGTATATATATGTATACAAATATATATATATATATATATATATATATATATATATATATATATATATATATTATACATGTGTATATACATATATACATGTATATATATTTGTATATATACATAACTACACTCACCTATGTATAATACGCAAAAATATGTGTCTGTGACTATAAAATATGTATATATACATAAATATATATATGTATATATATATATATATATATATATATATATATATGTGTGTGTGTGTGTCTGTGACTATAAAATATGTATATATACATAAATATATATATGTATATATATATATATATATATATATATATATGTGTGTGTGTGTGTGTGTGTGTGTGTGTGTGTGTGTGTGTGTATCCGTATATATGTATAATCACGCCAATATATATGTATACTTATGAACATGTGTATCCATTAAGATAATTAGGTTCGTAATTTTGTCATTATTTCAGTAATCTGTTGAAGCATATCTTTTTGGTCTAACCGGTGACAAAGTAGTCCTAAGATATATCCTAGAAATAGCAGCCTATCCTCCCTTGCTCTCTAAACCCTACCCTAATAAAAAGGACATTAGTAGGTTACTCGACACAAGGCGCTCTTTTTGTTCGTTGTATCTTCTAAAAATAGTAACGAAATATCTCTTTCTTCATTCCTTATTGACACACAGTAAACTCTTTAGAACGCCCTACCGTTTGCTGGAAACAGCTGTCAAGCCTTCATCGAATATCCTCCTCCTTCTTTTTAAAACGCCAAGTATAAGAATATTGATTATGATATTGGAGAAACCATTTCTTGGAATTTCTAGGAATTAGTTTGTTATGGAATATACGATCTGGCATATAATTATTAAAATTATCCAGGTAAGTAGGTCGATTAATATGTATGACTTTTCTTCACATGAATTATGTATGATTAAAACTGACAAAGAAAATAATATTTGAATTAAGAGCTGTAGTGATGGAGGTAAATTTAAATACATATAAAGATTACAATACAGAGTGTTTTAAATTCGCAGGCTCAGAGGAATATCTTTCTGGTGTACTTCACATTTTCCCTCGCTGCTTATCTATCACAGTTACCAGAGAAAACTTTTGAAGTTCACGAACACACACACACAGACACAAGCGCATACACACAAGTACACACACACACACACACGCATAAACTTGTATATGTACAGTGTTCATGAATATAGTATTTCATGGATATCAACAGCTGTTACCATTGGATATCAATATAATATGATGTGGATTGCCGAAATGTGTACTCACACTTGAAGCTGCCATTTTGCAATTAAGCATAGACATTTGAGACTAAATGTACGCATTACGGGACTTCAAAAAGACACAAGCTATGTGTCTGAGTGCGTGTTATTAAATTTGTAAACGAATTTTGTCCTGATATTATCATGATCCTGCCATAAAAATAATTTTATAAGTAAGACAGCATCTCCACTGGTTTCGCCTTTTTTACAGTAATAACATCTCTTACTTGGAATATATTCCCTGGAATGAAGAATGCTTGGACGTTTGAAAACGCACTTTGCTCGGTAATATTTATCGATTCTGTGATCGGCTGTTGTTGTTTAGCTGTAAATCGGTTAACAAGGAGCAGACACTTGATCAAAATCTAATGATCAAAAACATATGAGGAACGACTATTGATTAACGATTTATGATCAAAGACGCACAGGGAAATCCTTACGATGGAAACGAGATGATGAAAGAGTTATCATCAAAGGCATATAATAAAAGATTTACGAACAAATATATATGATCAAAGACTTATAAAGAAGAAGGAATCCCAAACATAACTATCTGTACACACACACACACACACACACACACACATATATATATATATAACTGTGATATATATATATATATATATATATATATATATATATATACACATATATATACATATACATATATATATATATATAAATATATATATATATATATATATATATATATATATATATATATATATATATATATATATATATATATATATATATATATATATATATGTATATATATGTATATATATATATATATATATATATATATAGTTTTTTTGCGTATTAAGTCATGTGTTCGTGAATATACCGTTCAAAAACCCACTCCAATTTCATAGATATTTCGCTGTTATTTCTAACAAAGAGAACGAACCACTTAGAGCCGGGTACTTTTTATTTTTGCGCTCATCATTATTTCGTAGTCCGAGACTGTATTGATTCGGCATAGATCTTGGCATTCCATGGCGTTTCTATTAAAATTATAGACCCTAAAATCGTGATATTAAACTTGGGTTACGGAAAGCAATTAAGCGTTATTTGTGTGAACCGTGTGAGAACATAGCTATTTCGGATTTTGTCTTGAAATCTGGCAGATTTCCATCCGTTTTTTTTCTCTCGTTAGTTTTTGGCTTTTTTGCGTGTGATTTTGTTTTCTCGTTTAAATGTTTATTTTATTTTTGCATTTTCTTTTTCATAACATTTAGAAAAGTTGAAAGAGTTTGTATTAAATGAATAATTACATCGCTAAGGGACCCCTGATGCGTATGTATACATACATAAGTACATACATACATACATACATACATACATATATATATATACATATACACATATACATGCATACATACAGACAAGCAGGCACATGTATATCTGAATATATATGTATATATGTAAGGGTATGTGTGCTTGCAAACAATTCGACCTGTTACACCCTTAGGTTTTATTTGAAACCTGAAATTCTATACGTTATTATTTATCTATCTACTTCGAACGCCACTGTAAAAACGCTTTACATACATACATGCATACATACATACATACATACATACATACATACATACATACATACATACATATATACATACAAAGCTTTCCAGAAGTCTATAATTTAAATATACATGAGCATGTCTAGATATGTAACTATATGCATGAGAATGCATACATAAAACATACAAATCTGCATATACATACATACATGCATGAGCACATACATACATACATGTATACGTACATACATATATAAACACATATAAAAATACCCCGTTGTTCTTGAAATTCTAATGAAGGAATCTTGAAACTAGGTTAGAAAACGGTTTTTCTCTATTGGCAAGAAATTTTCAAATAAACTGAATAATGACATACATACATACATACATACATACATACATACATATATACATTCTTACACACGTACATACGTACATGCGTACATGCGTACATACATTCATACGTACATGCGTGCATATAGTTTTACTAGAAATAACCTTCGGATGGAATTTGTAAATATTTAATATCTCGCTACACGCATTTCCAAAAATCACATGTCTCTTAGGATCAGAGTCCGTATTTCTTGTATGATTACAGTGTAGTCCGCAATATCTGTGGGCAGTGGGTACATCAACTTCATTGATTCATTTCTTCAGGTGACATATTAAAGGATCTTGAATTGAGGGTTGTTTATCCCTGTATATATATATATATATATATATATATATATATATATATATATATATTTGCACATACATACAAACATACATATATGCATATATGTGCCTGTGTATACATATGTTTATCTTCTGTGTTCGGGTGCCTTTCGGGACACACAAGTATCTACTTACAAACTTATATATGCTTTATAGCTTTATTTTATCTATTATATTGTCTATTGTATTTTGTCAAGTTAGTGAAAGTCTAATTTCATTTCTCTCGTACTGCAGCCATGACAACGCCATATAAAGAATAGACCACGTGCAATATTGCTACAAGCATTCAATTCAATATATAAAAAGAACCATTTTATCTAAAGTTGACAAAAGAAATCTTATGTCAGAGGATCAAGCAACGATTATGCCTTGGAAACATATATTCAACATGTCGAGAAAAGAAACTGAGAGAAAATTACAGAAGCCACCATGGAAACATTGAAATCTTATCAGTTAATAATTTTCATCATTTTTATTAACAGGTGAGTAGCCAGAGAACGGATAATGAATTGAAAGTGAATATAAAATATCTTATATGTTGTTAAATATCTGAAATGACACTTCTGCGAGAAGCTTCTTATTTAGAAATCCGACATGTCATAATTCCCGCTCCTCGCTCTACCCCTGTCATGGCGATGGGTTCGCGTGTTCCGTAGATCCGAGAGAGCGTTACCGTAAGAAGTTTTGTTCCTCATAGAGCCGTCCTTGTGTGGCCGGTCTTCTGGTCGGTGATTCCAGGTTAACGGTGACTCGGGGCACATCGGCTCGTCGTGCAAAAATCCTCATCTCTTAAATATAGAACTGAATTGAAACCTTGTTGATAAATTGATAAATAATGAAAGCAAACAGCGAGCTGCTTAAAGAATCGCGGCGTTAACATGAGTCTTGCAATAAGTATGTTGTGGAATAATGATAATTGCGCTATGATATAATGATAATATAATAATAATTACATGTAAATATTGAAAGTTTTACAATCACTAATATAATGATTTCTTAAATATATTATTAAGATTTTAACTTAAATACCTTCAACTATAATTAAAACATTAATTGTAGCAGTAAAAGTGCGATATATGTCTTTGCATCATTTCCTGCTGTTATATGTCTTTGCGTCATTCGTGGTTGACAATATTGACTGAAATTTATGAGTCCTTTTGGCGCTAAGCCAAGTATATATGTTTATCAAAATAAAAGTGCGACGATTTTAAATGAATAAAAGAAAAAATGGTTTCAACCATCATTAAGACCGGACATTATCATTATTATTATTATTATTATTATTATTATTATTATTATTATTATTATTATTATTATTATTATTATCATTATTATTATTATTATTATTATTATTATTATTATTATTATTATTATTATTATTATCGTCATCATCATCATTATTATTATTATTATTATCATCATCATCATCATCATCATCATCATCATTATTATTGTTGTTGTTGGAAGAATAGCTAGCGTGAAAGGACAAATTCTGAGCGTGCACCTGTAAACAAAAAAAAACAAAACAAGAGAAGGGGCTTTGTCCTGTTGATCAGGCTTTTGTGGGGTTTTTTTCCACGAGGAAAGCGCTTCCTCTATTTAATTTGTTTAATTTTTAACTGTTATTTATATTGTGTACTCGCGAAAATCTATTGTATAACCATATGTTTGTCTTTGATGTTAATATATGACTTTTAATGGTATTTTATGTAAGCCCTTGTGGCCAATAAAAGAATAAATTATTATTATTATCATATAACTATTATTATTACTACACACACATACATATACTTACAATACACAGACAAGTATGAACGTACATTTACTATAGAAAAATGAAATGACGTCATTAATTTATTTACTGATTTATTACCATAAGTGTCTATGATGTTTTTATTCTTTTATGATTTTTACTGATTTTTGTCTATCCATATTTAGCAGATTAGAATCACGCAAAACGGAGATGATTAAAGAATTTGGTTAAAAGTTATAACTTTTATGCTCTGATCCTGTTAATATATGTAATATCATGTGTATGATACATCGTGTATGCGATATATCATTTGTGATAGATGTATATATATATATATATATATGTGTGTGTGCGTGTGTGTGTATGTGCGTGTGTGTGCGTATGTGTGTGATATAATGTTAATATATGTAAGCTCTTCAGATTCGTTCATTTATCAATATAGCAATCTGTCTATTGATATATACTTAAAAAACAGCACAAACAAATAGAAAACAAATATATACACGATACATTCATTTAAAATTATACAACTACATATATATTAATATATGTATATATATATGTGTGTGTGTGTGTGTGTGTGTGTGTGTGTGTGTGTGTGTGTGTCTATATGTATGTATGTATGCGTATGCATATGAGTGTGCTTGCGTAAGAATGTATGTATAATTACCAGCCTTTCTGTATCTCTCTTTTACTTATATATATATAGATGCATAGACAGATATTTAGATTGATAAATAGATAGATAGCTAGATAGATAGATACCAACTCGCAAGTTGCGATGGATATGCATATATATTCAGGCACACTCGCACGCACACAGGCACACACACACACACACATAAACATACACACACACACACACCCACACACACACACACATGCAGTATACTTTGTAGCAATTTAAATCGTTGTTCTAAATTGCTTCTAATATTAATATTAATATTCATGATGCTGAGTTGTCGCCGTTGCTGCTATTGACGTTCTTTGTATAGTTATCGCGTTGTTTCATTTCTGCCATTAATAAACTCAAATATATACAACCCACTTTTTTTCCTATTAAGTTCTTTTGATATATAATATGTTTGCTAGTTGTGGACGTTCATTTATCTACAATGATTGGGTGTTCACAAAACGGTTTCTCTTCTGTGTCCATTCTTCCAGACAAATATAAAAATACAAGTGTGCATCTCTCGTATGAAATTAGTGTTCAGCACGAATGTGTATACGGTAAAAGATATCTATTTGTATGTGTGAGTATGTTTGGATGTGTGTGTGTGTGTGCGTGGAATTGAAAACCCAAACACACACATATACACACATATACATACACGCACATATATATATATGTATATATGTATATATGTTACATATATAATTTATATTTATTATATATATAATATACGTTATATATATATAATATATATTATATATATATATACTATATGTATATTATATATATATATATATATATATATATATATATTATGTTATGTATATATATATGCAAATATACATATATATACAGCTTTTATAGTGATATGTATATATGTATTTAAATATATATGTCTGTATATGCATATATATATATATATATATATATATATATATATATATATATATATATGTATATATATATATATGTATATATATATGTATATATATATACATACACATGAATATATACATATATATCCATGTATATATTCATGCGTGTGTGTGTGTGAATATATGTGTGTCTTTATACGTATATATATATTGTATATATATATATATATATATATATATATATATATATATATATATATATATATATATATATATACAATATATATATACGTATAAATATATATACATACACACACACATACATGCATACATACATACATACATACATATATGTATGTACAAGAGAGAAGAGAGAGAGAGAAAGAGACATCAAAAGATAAATAGAAAAAAGTTGTGAAAGCACTTCATTAGTTCTTTAACCCCTCTTAAATAACCATTAATATGTTGTGCAAATTTTCTGCTCCAAAGAACCATAACTCCGTTTGACAAATTATAAACAAACCTTGCTTTGTATTCTGGTCCAATTTGCTCTCTATTACCTCCTGTTTAAGGTAACATGAAACCTAGATTCTTCAATCGACAGAACTTAAATTTTGGTGGTTGTTGTTGTCGTTGTTCTTATTAGCGATGGCGGTGGTGCTGGCTATTGCAGTGATATTGTTTGTTTTGCTAAAATCGTCGTTGGGCGAATCTATATTCTAGCGAATATATATTCCAGCCGTCACTGTCTCGTGTATTTGAAACGCAGATATGGCTGTGTGCTTAAAAGTTGGCATTGCTGCCAATCGGTTTTCGAACTCAGTTTCAGTGCATGGTAAAGTGAGCAAGTATCTTCTACCATAACCGCGGAAAACAAATGTCTTGTGGCCGAATTAGATTGCCAGGGACTGTGTGCAAATCTGCCATATATATACGTATATATACGTGTGTATATATATATATATATATATATATATATATATATATATATATATATATAATATATATATATAAAGTCAATCCGCGAATCTGGAATTGCATCCTACTCTGTTTTATGCTTTATTGTTTATCTTTGCAATTATGAGTGAGGAAGATAAGTTTGCAAACGTAACCGAGATCCTCTGAGACTGAAGAATCTGAATTGAGGACACTTTACCCAGACTAAAACCTTGGCAAGGACCTTCTTACAGAGACCTTCTAACTGAGGAAACGATTGAAGGAATGGACGCTGGTTCTATACTGGACGACACATTAGATCTGTCTTCTATGGCCTTTTACAGCCTGTTTGACGGTCTCCTGTAATATTTCTGCCTACCAAATTTCCCTACATCTTTCTCACTATTTTACCTTTGAGTATCTTAAGAATAATAAGAGACGACACCAATACAGGGAACTCTTTTATTATTTAATTTGTCGAGTCAGACTTCCAAACCAAGAATATCATTTAGCCATTAACCAGCAAGTCTTACAAACCCTCAAAGATATTCTGGTTTTTGCCATTCCACTTCTTAATTAATCCTTTAGCATTTCAAAGACATTAGCCGACCGAATATTATGGAAGAATTTATTTCATCAAAGTGCTTCGCGGTGGAATTGAACTACATTCACCCTACTAAAAAAGGCAATGGATAACGTATTTGTAGATAAATCGTATTTAAATAAACGAAGAAACGCACCCATCATTAACATTTTGATCAAAGCCTGTTCAATCAGGCCCGACCTGTGGTTATATAACAACAACGAGGCTGGCTTCAAGGCTGATCTTTTTTAATAACACATAACCTGCTATTTCCGTATGAGCAGTTGGCGACACAGCTAATATATATCTTTGCTAATATTAAGTCTCGAATGTTGAAATGATTTCATCAAGTGTGAAAGTACCATTTAGGATGTGAAATCTACAAAGAAACTGCAGCTTTCTGCATAGCACATATCTGTTAGGTTCTGTTCAACATTTTAACGTCTCTAAAATATCCCGTGAGTCTGGGTGTTACATGCGAGTGTCTATGTTCGCATTTATGAATTTGTATGAGCGTACATGTATATGTGTCCCTGCATGTGTGTGTCTATGTGCATGTTCCTCGGTGAATATCTCCGTATGTGTATGTATGCGTGTCTCTTATCTGTGCATGCTTATCTGCGTTCGTATATGTAAGCAGCATGTGTATCTGTATGCGTGCGTACGTTTGTGTGCGTTTGTATGTTTATAAACTGCGCTTGTTCAGATGTGATATCAATAGAGAAATAAGACGAGATCAATTTCTATTTTGCCGCCATTTTGTCCAATAGAAATTCTATTTCACATATTCTCTCTCTTCCACCCTCCACTTTACATACCGATGGCTGAATATATCGTAATCAAGTTTTACGTCGGTTTAGGGTTAAATTTAATATCTACTATTGACATATAAGAACTTCCGCATTTTCCTCGTGTTTAAATTCAATAGAGAGAAGAATATTAAACAAGTTTGAAGAAGAAATGGAGTAGTTAAAGATGAAACAGTTTGAACTTAATTTAATCAAAGTAATAAATTACATGATTGGAAATGAATACATGCATCTTATTAAAAGATGAACACATTTCTCAAGCATTATCTATCTACCCGCTGTAAATGTACAGTCGAGAAACATTTCAGCTTGCCGATGTGTGTTGAGATTTGGACCCCGATCAATAACGATTCGATGATTGCATATAAATCCTCAGTCAATACCGAAATCAAAAACGATTTAACTGTCAGCTCCAATCAAATAAATTTTCTCCATTTATTAAGAAACTTTAGAAATATGATACCCGCTTGCGTTTCAAATTTCCACCATTTCTTAAATATCTAAGACACGTGTATATACGTACGCACATACATGCTCACACACTTTTACACATACATATTTATATACGTATACATACACACACACACATATATATACATACACACACATGTATATATACATATATATATATATATATATATATATATATATATATATATATATATATATATATATATATATGTATATATATATATATATAGAGAGAGAGAGAGAGATATGTTTTAGTGTGCGTGTGTACTAGGGTGTGTATGTGTGTGTATGTATATTAGCAGTTTACTTTCGTTTACAAAATCTGACAATAAAGACGAGAATACGAATACGATTACGATTAGGAATACTCCGAGGAATAAACGACTGCAATAGCAATGAAAAGATGATATTTTTCGCTTATAGGAATAAATAGTAATTCAAATCCAATGACAAGCTTAATGATATATGGGTGTAAATGACGCTAAAATGTAATTGAAAATGTGTAATGTAAGGTGGTTTATACGGCATTACATTGCACAAAAAAGAAAAGAAATGATGAGACATAGACGAGATTTTTCCGAATATATACATACAAGATCTATTGAATATATCTATTCCCACACAATCATATATATATATATATATATATATATATATATATATATATATATATATATATATATATATATATATATATATATATATATATATATATATATATATGTATATGTATATATATATATATATATATATATATATATATATATATATATATATATATATATATATATATATATATATATATATATATATATATATGTGTGCGTGTCTATGTGCTTTTACCTGTATCCATCTATCTACCTGCCTTATACACACGTACACACACACTCGCTCACTCGCACAGTCCCAGACACAGATGTATATATATATATATATATATATATATATATATATATATATATATATATATATATATATATATATATATACATTTATATGTATGTATGTATGTATGTATGTACACATAATTTACTGTCCTGAAACAAGAATTTTGTTGACCAGTGACTTCGAAAATTCCATCAGCAAACTCGTCTTCGGATTGCGATGCATTTCAGTTAGTCTTGCGTTTATATTATCTCTGTTCAGCTAAAACCATCTTTCGGTGTGTGAGTTGTTTAAAAAGCTCTACATGCATGAATAAATGTTTGACGCCCGATCGCCGATTAACAAGCACTCGTAGATGGACTTGTAGATTTCTTTTTAAAATGTATATGTAGAGAGAGAGAGAGCGCGCGCGCGAGTGAGAGAGAGAAAATGAGAGATATATACATGCATACATGTATACATACATGCATATACATATATATATATATATATATATATATATATATATATATATATATATATATATATATATATATATATATATATATATATGTGTGTGGTATGTTTGCCTTGATCAAGCACATTTATGACGTGTCATTTCCTAAGACACTTGCATATAATTTGTATTCGGTTGCTATTTCCATCATCTCGAATGAACGATGTAATTCGTTTTGATATATCTTTGATGTTAATATTGCAGGCAAATAGTTTAAATGTTTACATCAATCATAATGTCAATGCAAACTCTTCCTTCTATATTATTGTTAATGGGATCTCAATATTTACAGCTTTTGTGGTTCTGCAGTACGTATATATATATATATATATATATATATATATATATATATATACATATACATCATTTGATGTAAAAGTATAAAAATATAACATACCATACTAATAGTTTCTTCCTATGAAGACACGTATCGTGACATGTTTTTACAACATGTTTTGTCTGTAAGCAATACTCAGGATGTGAGCACGTGTTTTTTTCCTCCCTCATTTTAGCAAGATAATTATGGAACACAGAGGGTGGGGGAAGGAAGTGATGTTTATTTCGACACCAGTATCTGACTGGTAATGCATGACATCGATGTAAGGAAAGAAGAAAGGTAATTCAAAATTTTTAAATATGGCAAGGAGGTGATATTTTGTCCCACAAATCTATCGACTACCGTTTCCATGTTATACCACAACACTCACACAAGGGGCGAAAAAGAATAGAAATTGGCGCCACCTTCAACAGCATTGCTACTGCTGGCGCTGTTGTTGTTGTTGTTTCTGTTAATGATGATGATGATGAGGAGGAGGAGGATGATGAGGATGATGACGACGACGACGACGATGATGAAGATGGAGATGATGATCACGGAGATCATGATGAAAAGGCGAAGGATTGCGCTGATGATGACGGCGAAAATGATGTTGGTGATGACGGTATAGTCAACAAAGATTTTGATGAAAATGTGATGATGACGATGATGATGATGATGATATAAAGGAGAATGAGGAGCAGCGGAGACTACCAAGATGGCGCTGATTTTGATTACGTCGACGATAATCATTATAATATCGATGGACAATACAAAGGCAATGATGATGACGATGATGATGATAATGATGATGTCGACGGTTGTGGTGTTGAATCTGATGAAGCTGACAGAGATGATGATTGCATGGGTAGGTGCATATAATGTCCTTCTCCGTGTCATAGGTTCCCTAACCTCCCTCACACTTATGAAACGCAGAGGCTTCAATCATGAACATGGATTTTTTATTTCGTTTTTTTTTAATATTTTTTTCCCCCTGAAGCCTGATCCTCAGGACACATTACCCAATGAATCTTCGAATGATTTTTATGAGAGATTTACCTGCTATTTCGACCGTACAATGATTGTGAATGCTGCTAGGTTTTGATTTCTCTTCGCCTATCTCCTCCGATATGTATAAAGAGAAACTACAAGCTAACCTCTTAGATTTCAGTTTTCCACGAGTTTATCGATCAAAAGCTTTGTAATCCTATTCTTTTCGCACCTTCATTGCGAAACATTAAGGATGACCAGGAAAGAGGCGTAGAAAGGGGGGATGCTTTGAAACTATTATCACAACGGCCTTCACCTTTTCTCTCTTTTTTTTGTGGATATATATAGACACATACACACAGACATACGCAAAAATATTGGCACGATATACATGTGCTTGTGTGTGTGTGTGTATATATAATCATACATATTCATAGGTCTATATGTATGCCAGTGTTTTATCGTACATACACACACAAACACACATGTATATGTATATATATACACACACAAAGACACATATATGTATGTACTATATATGTATATAGATACACACACATATAAATGTGTTTGTATATATATATGTGTGCGTTTGTGTTTGTGTGTGTATGTGCGTGTGAGTGTATGCATGCACATTTCTGTATGAATGTATATATATATATATATGTGTGTGTGTGTGTATACAGGTGTGCATATATATATATATATATATATATATATATATGTAAACAGTTATCTATGTCTCCTCTCCTTCTCCAACTACAACAACAACAACAACAACTACTACTACTACTACTACTACTACTACTACTACTACTACTACAACTAATGCATTTGCTATTACTACTACTACTAGCACTACCACTACTACCATTACTACTATTATCTCTTCCCCTTTCACTAGATAACATTACAGCTTCCACCCAGCACTGGCAGTAATCTACATGCAATACGGCTTTCAATATTTCAATAGGGTTGTATCACGTTTATCGCATGTGATATATAAAGAATGGCTGCATGCCGTTGTAGTAAATGAATGCAACCTCTTCATCCCGGGGTCTCTCTTAACGGTTCTTTGCTATCTCTGCAGGGGCAATCGCTAGCTGAAGTTTCACTTCTTGACAGAATAACAATCGTAGACATACTAATACAGAAATATGTGTACAAATACACGTAAGTGTACAAGTGTACAAGTGTACATCCACGTACAAACACAATCCGACACTCATACACATGAATCAGAAATGTATATATATGTGTGTGTGTACATGTATGTATATATTATGTGTGCATGTATGTATGTATGTATGTATATATATGTATATACATAATCTTTATTATATTCACATAGGAATAGGGATCTGAAATCCAGGCAAATGCCTTACGAACACTATGAGCATTATATATATATATATATATATATATATATATATATATATATATATATATATATATATATATATATATATATATATATATATATATATATATATATGTATATATATATATATATATATATATATATATATATATATATATATATATGTATATATATATATATATATATATATATATATATATATATATACATACATATAGGTACTATAATATAATATAAATATATGTATATGCGTGTATGTATATATAAATATATATCCATATAATATATATGTATACATATAACATATATATATATATATATATATATATATATATATATATATATATATATATATATGATATAATACAATATAATTTAACATCATATATATATTCATCTATCTATTCATATATACGCTTATATATTTATGTATGTAGGTATACACACACATACATATACACACATATGCACATATACATGTGCGCAGGTATGTATGTATGTATGGATGGCTATGTATATATCATATATTTGAATACAAATCCCTATTTATTGGATTACGTATATGAATACATCCATGTGTATCTATATTGTTGCCTTTTTCTTGCATGTATATGCGTATATACGTATATAAGTACGTGTATATACGTATATACGTATGTATACCTGTGTATACGGATGATGTTCTTTGTGTGCTTTGCGATGAAATCCACACATGAACTCGCTTACAAAATCTTTTAACCCAGTAGTTTATCACCAAATAAAGTTGCTTTCCATTCCTGGCTTTTCTTCTCTTACTTTCCTTTTTTCTTTCTCTTTCTCTATCACTTTTCTTTCTTGTTTTTGTTTTCCGTTTCGATTCATACGAATACTGCCGTTAAAATATCCGAACATTACTTATCGAAAATTTGAACGGCTATATTGTTCATTAACAAAAATGTGTTAGAGATAATAAGGATTTGTGGAGAATCAAAACTCTACATTGATGGAGAAACATCAATTGTATCGTTGTTATCAAAATGGGCGCCTTCGATTTTGCTGAGTGTAGTTAAATTAGTAGGACACCCCTACAATAAAATTTGAACTGTTAAACGAACGTTTGGCCGAAACGGATTCTGCCAGCTCGCCTCGGGAAGTGCAATAACAACATCATTCCTTAAGGCGATTGTTAGCAATGTCAAGTAAACTTTCTAATAAAGCCGTATGTTTTACTGTGTATAACTTAATTAAAACTTCCAAATATTTATATAACGTTAATTTCTATGACAGCGACATGGCATAGCGACATAGCATTAACGAGGAACAATTACTTCTGTAATATTGCATGGCAATTTCGGAAAATTTATTAGTTTTGGCTCTATTTATAATATTCCTAATACACTGCTCTGTTTTAAATCATCCCATGGCTAATGGGGGGAGCCAATTAATGAATGTTTGTGATGCACAAAGTAGCTTCCAAATATCATTCAAATCACATACCACTCTTTTAGGAAAAGGATAATATCCATAGTCCAGTTGATCGTGCTTACAAATCCAGCTACAATGCCTCATGAAAGCTGCTTCTGATAACATTCTATGGCAGAGGTGGTTGAGAACGATACTCCAATACGATCTCTCAAGGATAGTGGGAGGAGGAGATGGATGGATGAATAAGAATTAGGCCAATGTACCGCTCTGAAATGAAACTCAACATTATGGACCCCGAAACGATGAGACAAAGATATGTCCTGCTAGATTCAAACTCACAACTTCAAGAAATAGAAAGCATGCCACCGATAATTCGACGTTACTACTAACCACCGTCTTCGTCTTTTAATGGAACATATAATATTCATTGATCTACACGTAGTCTGCAACAGGCTGATAAATGGGTATGTATCTATATGTAAAACTAACGTATTCTAATCACGTATCCGTATCGACCGATAAAATATCTGACGTTAAGCCTCTAAGATAACAGTGGATTTCATGTAATCTCGCCCAAATTTGAGCCGCTTCTAAAATGCCAGGTCACTGTTGCTGTCGTTGGCCAGACGTAAGATGAAAGACATTCTAGCCGTGACCATCCCATCTTTCTTATTTATACGACGACATCAAATGTTCCTTTCTTTTACAGAATCCTCCTTTAAAAATGAAATGTCATATTCGGCAACGCAAATTTAATATATATATATATATATATATATATATATATATATATATATATGCATATATGACTACAGGACGACACCAACTGCGTAGATAACATGAAGTACGAAAAGAAACGAGTTAAATACGCAACCAACGAGAGAGAAGAATGAAAATATGACAAATAACCACATAGAACGACCCTTCACCAGTTGTCGGCTGTCTGTGTGCTCCTCATTTCGAGCATTCAACGACAACATGCGTCTTCAAACACAGTTGTTCTCATAAATTCCAAAATAAAATTTTGGATTTATGGAGGGTATATGTTGCAGTAGCTTATATCCCGACAGCAGGCCTTGTGGCGGCACTGCTTCCAAGATGTCTCGACACAGTCAGAGGCTATTTCTTTGGACAAGCATCGGTATCCCGAGAAGGGAAACTTATATTTATTAGCATGGTAGATTTCTTGAATAATAATCTCCCCCTTCCTTCACATACAGCTCAAGATACCTAGTGATCGATTTAGGTCGCACATATGTAACGTTGTGTGACGCTTTACGTTCTGAGTTCAAACGACGCTAGCGTTCCGTTGGTTATAATTCCAGCACGATCAATAAATTTTTAAAAATCTATTGCTGGATGAAGATTTCGATTCCCATGAAGTTATCTAGACATGCATGGAAAATGACATAGCAGATATCCTTACAGAAAATCAAAGATATTTCATCTATACCATACCTTTTACGGATATTGAGTTTTACATTATCGAATGTATATCACAACGTTTTAAGTGCGTAGTTGTGACTGAGCAGATATTAATTTCTATACGATTATTCGAAGATAAATTGAGCACGCAGCGACTCACCCTTCTTTGCAGCGATTCATTTATCGCTATCGTTTTTATTGTTGATGTTGGTAGTTTTGATGTTGCTGCTGCTACTGCTGCTGCTGTTAATGTTAGGGGCTTTCTTCTTCTTTAGCTCAAATGGACCAGAACTATGATCACATAGCTGCCATTATTTCGTCTTCTTTCTAGACACAGCAGACGCATAACAAAAACAGCTAATATGAATCGTTTTAAGAATCGCTGCTGCGACCTGATCGAGATTTTGCTGCTGTTTCTAGCTACGAGTGATCATATAAAAGCTCTCTTGCCTTCTCATTCGCACCAACTCCTTCTGTCTCTATGCCCCCCATTTCCCTCTCTTTCTTCCCCTCTCTCTTTCTTCCCCTCTCTCTTTCTTCCCCTCTCTCTTTCTTTATCGTTCTATCGTTTTCCTTCTCCCTCTTTCTTTCTTCCTCGTATAAAAGACATATTCATGCGATGACGATAATTCATTTCGCATTCCAAGTCTGTAATTTTCATGCTTTCATTCTACCTATTTTTTAAACATTTTTTTTTATAGTTCCTATGATTTTTCAAATTTCATATTAACATGTTTTCATGTACCAAAATTTGTGCTGCTGTCGTAGAATTGCAGAATACAATCCAATAAAATAAAATCAAATATAAAATTTACCTAAATTAACATTCGAAAGCACCAACTGAAATTTAATTAAAACTTCAAAGAAATGTATGTTTAATCCAAATTTGAAAAAAAAAAATTAATTTAAATAATAAATGAACACATAATAATATAAATATATATTTCAGTCTTTCATGAAAATTATATTCATATACTGTTTTCAATTTAAATCTTCAAGAACATATATTTCTCTTTCAAAAAGTTAGACATTTCAAATGAAGAAAATAAAATAAATAATTTTTAAAGAATATAAGAGGAAAAACTAGTCAAACATGTTTAATATTTACTGTTGCCACTAGCTATACAAGTGATTCAGATATCACTGTTTAGCCCAAGGTCAGCTTATTTCTATTTTTCTTTATTCCCTTATCAGTCCTATGATTATATATTTTCTTACCATAACCATGTCATCTGTATTTCTTTATATATAATGAATTTGGAATGATATCGTTTAATATGGCTTCCCATCTTTAAGACCGTCTCCTGCTTATTGAAGATAAGCTATATCTAGTTGTTTCCAGTTGTGACCATTATATATTTAGAGCTGCATTTAGAACTTTATTGTCTAAAGATAATATTACGGTAATATATATATATATATATATATATATATATATATATATATATATATATATATATATATATATATATATATATCGGAGAATTTACGGAAAAAAACAACCGATGGAGACAGGTGGTGTAAACAACAAATGGATGTATTAGTTTAACGCTCGGGAATTGAGAAAGTCTTTGACGTTTCGAGCTACGCTCTTCAACTATATATATATATAACACATATATACTTATAATATATATATATATATATATATATATATATATATATATATATATATATATATATATACAGATAATATATAATATATATATATATATATGTATATATATATATATATATATATATATATATATATATATATATATATATATATATATATATACATATATATATATATGATATATATAATATATTTCTAATATATATAGTGTATATATATGTATATATATATATATATATATATATATACAGACAGACAGACTGGCAGACAGACAGACAAACAGACAGGCCTATAGATAGATAGATAGATAGATAGATAGATAGATAGATAGATAGATAGATAGATAGATATGACTGTTTTTGCTGATCCATTTGTCAATTTATAAGTGCAAATTTTGCTCTACTTTTGCATGACATTCCCTCTCCTCGATCCGCACTCAATCATATTAATATCCATCGAAGCTGCCATCTTTGTCAGCGTTGTGCTGATAGAGTAATATAATTAAATATATCAAATATGAAACATTTTAAATAATCGCCGCCAAAGTGATGAAATCCTAGATAGACAAGCTTTAAGTTCATTTCGTTGAAACGAAATTATAAATGTAAATATGAAGATGTCTACGAATCCAATCGAAGAAATCTAATTATGATTCTCATAGAGAGCGGTTGAAATGGTAGAAGTCGTAAGCTGTTGGATTAAAATGCCTTACGGTGTATAATTACATACTTTTAATTCTGTATTCTGCGTTTAATATCCATCGCTGGGTGTAGTTAGTTTTATACATTCAAGAAAACACCAGTAATATATTGGAGTCGAAGGCTGCGGGCTGGCAGAAGCGGAATCGTTAGCAGGCCGGGTGAAATGCTTACCGGTATTTCACCCATCTTCATGTTCTGAGTTCAAATTCCATGGAGGTCGACTCTCCATTTAATTCTTTCAAGGTCGTTAAAATAATTACCAGTGAAACACTTAGGTCGATGTAATCGACCCTTGCCCTCCCCAAGTAGGAAGGATGATCATACTGTTAGTTAACCCACTGTCTGCCAAGAGCCCCATTTGCCCGTTGTTCGTTCTATTTAAAGTGAATTGCTTGTGTACGTTGCATTTGCAGAGATGTGTTTAACAATATTTAAAAGTTGAAGTTTTTCTTTATTAGCTCTGCATAATTCTAGAGGACATTTTCAGTCATAAATCGCAATTTTTGAACTAAAACATATTGACTGTTTTGAAAACGTTTTATTATATATATATATATTTTTTTGTTTTTTACATTTCCGATCTTAATCATTCAAAGGTATTTCATAGACACAGGCATTCGATAAAATAGTTTCCAAAAAGCTAAATTGTTTATTATTGAAATTGAATAGAAAAAGATAAATATTCTGTTTTCGGGCGATCCCCATTTGGGACTTTTCGAAAACTTCATCATAATTTCCAAAATAATTCACATACGAAGAAAATTTAAATACTATATATTATTCTACTCTCGGAACAAAGCCCGACATTTTTGGGGAGGGGTTAGTCGATGAGATCGACCGCAGTACGCAACTCGAAAGGATGAAAAGCAAAGTTGGCCTTGGTGGAATTTGCATTTTGGGTCGCAAACTGCTAACCACATAACCACGCTTGCTCCTATATTAATGGAATGCATTTTTGTACCCTAGCAAGGGTTCTATCATACGTGTAATTGGTTTGCAAGATTCCTTATGCGAACATGTGTGGTGAAACAGAGATAACGATCACGGGCGTCTTAACAGCATTATAGACCCACGAGCAAATCAATCTAATGTGTCCGATTGTATCGTTTATTCACAGCAACCTCAACATTTATAGATCAGAATTAGTTCCCTAAAGTCGTGAGGCAAATTTCACACGACTGAAATACAATCAGCGTGTGTGCTTCTTATTAGCAGAATGACTGTCCCGAGATACACTAAAAAAGGGCCGTGTTATATAATTCTTCCTTCTTTAACAAAAATGCTAGACATGTTTGAGAAGATGGAAACCAATTGTGTTGAGTATGGAAAAGTTTTTGCCCCATTATGTCTCCTCAGATGTCTTTAGACAGGGCTGGCCATCATTTATTGAAAACACAGTCAGAAAACACATCAAGTAAACTCGATCATACATTTCGGTAAAGTCGCTGAGATCGAACTTGCGAAGAGAGGGAGACAGAAAGTGGGTGTGTGATAGAGGGAGAGAGGGGAAGAGTAAGAGAGAGAGAAATGGAAGAAGAAACGAAAAAGAAACATATGTGAGTCACAATTCTACATTCCTGATGGTGAAACAGTATCGTCTCTATACAAGACAATCTCTTTCTACACGCAGGCGAACACACGCCAACATCCAAACATACACACACACGTGCACACACACAGACATATATGTATATGTACACTAACAAACATTGAGTTAAGGGTGTAGACGCACACAGAAGCTTTGGCATATGCAGGGACATACGCAAAACTAATATATACAGATCTTAGAGATATTGATATATTCATCATGAATATGTATCTCTCTCTCTCTCTTTCTCTCTCTTTCTCTCTACCTCTCTCTCTCTCTCTCTCTCTCTCTCTCTCTTTCTCTCTCTTTCTCTCTAGCTCTACCTCTCTCTATCTCTCTCTCGCTCTACCTCTCCCTTTCTCTTTCTCTCTCTCTCTCTCTCTCTCTCTCTAGCTCTACCTCTCTCTCTCTCTCGCTCTACCTCTCCCTTTCTCTTTCTCTCTTTATCTCTCTCTCTCTCGCTCTAAATCTCTCTCTCTCTCTCGCTCTAAATCTCTCTCTCTCTCGCTCTACCTCTCCCTTTCTCTTTCTCTCTTTATCTCTCTCTCTCTCGCTCTACCTCTCACACTCTCTCTCTCTCTCTCGCCCTACCTCTCCCTTTCTCTTTCTCTCTTTCTCTCTCTCTCTCTCTAGCTCTAGCTGTCTCTCTCTCTCTCTCGCTCTACCTCTCCCTTTCTCTCTTTATCTCTCTCTCTCTCTCTCGCTCTACCTCTCACTCTCTCTCTCTCTCTCGCTCTACCTCTCCCCTTCTCTTTCTCTCTTTCTCTCTCTCTCTCTCTAGCTCTAGCTGTCTCTCGCTCTGTATCTAGCTCTCAGGCTCTCGCTCATTATGCGCGTAAGGTGTGTGCGTCTGTGTATGTGTGTACGTGTGCATATGGTTTTATAATAATATAAAATCTATGCATGTGCGTATATTATAATATATGTATATATACATATGTATCTATATATAAATGTGTATATGTACATATATATATATATATATATATATATATATATATATATATATATATATATGTATGCGTGCGTGTATCTAAATAGACATACATATCTACACACACATAAACACGTAGACATAAGGATGTATTTGAGTACGTATGTGAGGTGAGAGAGAGAGAGACAGACAGACAGACAGGCAGACAGATAGATAGATAGATAGATAGATAGATAGATAGATAGATAGATAGAAAGAGAGAGAGAGGGGAGAGAAATAATCCGAAAAGTATTACAAGACATGTATATATATTATCAGTGTGTTAATATACATGCCCCTATATGTTTTGAAATATATTTGTATATATATATATATATATATATATATATATTTATATATGCAGAAATATATACACAAAGATACGTTTATACATACATTCATGCATACATAAACACACACACATTGCATATATATATATATATATATATATATATATATATATATATATGTATATATATACACAAGCATATATACATGTACGTATACATAATATATATACATATATATATAAACACAGATATGTGTGTGTGTGTGTATGTGTGTGTGTGTGTGTGTGTGTGTGTGTGTGTGTGTGTGTGTGTGTGTGTGTGTGTGTGTGTTTGATACATACATTCTGTTTCACTTAAGTATGCATGCATATAAGAAATATGTTTCTATTTGCTTATTCGGGTTCATGTCTTCATGTTTTGTTGGGATATTTGTAGTTCTTTGTATTTTTGTTTCATTTCGAAACAACTGCAACTGCTGGTGCTGCTGGTGCAATATATATTCTATTTGTCATGGCACCAATCATTTTACCATTATTATCTCTATGTGAGTATGTTTTAAACAAATATCACGGGATTTATAGATTTTCAGTAGAAGCTATCCAAAGTTCCGAATGTGTGTTATGCAATATGGAATGTAACGTCAGCTACAATGTACACTACATCAAACTATAGAGGTTCTTTATGTTCTACAGATTAACATGGCGGAAGTGAAAATACAATGACGTCAGGCTAATAATACTTTCGTAAACTCATATTGATGCGTTTGTGTGTTTATATATATATATATATATATATATATATATATATATACATGCGTGTGGCTGTGTGTGTGAGTGTATGCGCATGTGTGCTTGTGTATACATGGAGATAAATAGATTAGTAGGTTGATAAATAGGTATATATATATATATATGTATATGTGTGTGTGCGTGTGTGTGTGTGTGTGTGTGTGTGTGTGTGTGTGTGTATACGTATATATGCACACATATATACATATCTAAATACATATATTTGCAAACGCATATACATCCTTTATCTATTTAACTACTCCTTTATCTCCCTCTCCCACCTCTCTCCCTCTCTATATATTTATACACACACACACACACACATATATATATATATACATATATATATAAAGACACACAGACATACACACACAAATTCTGCCAACCCTGTTACTTCGCGCTTGTCCTTACCTTACGACCCAACCTACACACATACCTACATGCAGACAAAGTCAAGAACACATTCACATATACACAAACACACACACACACACATGATCTCTGATCGTACTCCTCCACCATTGCCACCACTATCTGTTTCTTCTTTATAAAATAAAACATGTACCACCACCGCTGTTATCGATTTTAATATACCTGTAAAACCAGGCGCTGAGCTCAGTTTTGCCATCCATCATTTTCCTCGATAATACAAACGAGGCATCCTCTGCATTATGATAATACACTCACCGCACCTTAATATATATTGAACCAAAAACAACGGAAAAATAAAAACGAAGCCGATGTTACTGTAATCAGATATGAAAGAGGAAAGATAAGAAGAAAGAAATGAATGAAAAGTATAATTAGGTGAAGAAATTAACTCAAGATCCTTTCGAATTTTGTGAGCATTAATAAATTTTAGAGAAAACCTGACTACATGTAGTAAACTCACTGTGAAGGCGCATGGTTCAGTGGTTAGAGCGTTGAGCTTACGCTCGTGAGCTTGTGAGTTCGAGTCCCGGACCGGGATGCGTGTTGTGCTCTTGAGCAAGACACTTTATTTCACGTTGCTCCAGTTCACTCAGCTGTAGAAATGAGTTGCGACGTCACTGGTGCCAAGCTGTATCGGCCTTTGCCTTTCCTTTGGATAACACTGGTGGTGAGGAGAGAGGGAGGCCGGTATGAATGGGCGACTACTGGTCTTCCATAAACAACCTTGCCCGGGCTTGTGCCTTGGAGGGTAACTTTCTAGGTGCAATCCCATGGTCAGTCATGACCGAAGCGGGCCTCGAAACTATCACTGATTCGGCAATTACCATGAACGGCTTGACTTTGATTTGCCTTGGCAATCTGGAGTTGTAGACCTTCTTGGGTTTGTGACAAGCTCTCCATGCTTGTGCCTTCCTGATCTTGCTGTCTGCTTCCGAACTGCTCTTTATCCACCCAAGTGGTTCAGCATTAGTGGAAAATGGAGACGAGTACCAAGATTGAATATTTGTGAAATATAAATTGTTAAGAATGAAGAAATGGTTGCGATTAGAATGTGTTTTATAATCAGGTCTGTGGGGTTGACAAGTTATTGGTATTATAGGCGGAGAATATCAATAATAATGGTTTCAAATTTTGCACAAGGTCAGCAGTTTTTTGAGTGGAATTGTAAGTGATGTACACCAAGTTAGGTGTCTGACAAGTATTTGATCAATCCTGGAAGGATAAAAACCAAAGTTGGCTTCAACATAAATTGAGATCAATGATAAATAACACTAGCTTTGGTTAGAATTGAATTTCATTGTACAGAGGAACTATAGAGTTCTGAGAATTGGTTATTGCAATATCGGGAACGAGAAAAGAAACGAGTATATCAGGTTGAAACAAATAGTTACGTATTCAAAGGATCAGAATCCGTTTAAATTGGAAAAGATGAGTGAGGAGAGAAGGAAAGTAAAGGAGGGAAGTATAGAATTCGATTCGGAAAATCAATTAAATGAATACAGTTTTGTTTTATGAGTAATGTTGTATACTGTCAACCTCATCACAAGAATAAGTCGAGTTAACTAACTAAAACCAGAAGGTACTGTATTTATTTGAAGTCACAGATGAAACTAAATCGTTTTGATAAAACATATTAGATATAAATGCCGTGAAATCGTGTCTGTGACCAGGCGCAGGCGGAACGCCGAGAATTTTGACGTCAGATAATAAATTTTTAAGTGAAATTAACAGCCTTTGTGTGTTTTTGAATTGACAATGCGTGTTTTCTTTGCTGTAATTGTTTTAGTTTCAACACTCTCAGATCAAACCACTTGCCTGGCAGGTGTATCTCCGAAAATTAAACATAAATGCGTCTTTCATTTGAATAATAACAATTTGGTAGTAATCTTTTATGAGAGCGATTATGAGAGGAAGAAGAGTTCTTTGAACAGTGTTTCGCACACACCTGCCGTTTTGAATGAGATAAGTTGGTAGTTACCTGTTGATCGCAGTGAAAATATCTGGTTGATTTATGAATATAAGTATTTCGAATGACATCATACACAACTTATTTTTCTTGATTTGATATTTTCGTCAATTTTATTACTACTTTTATTTTTAAGTGACACAACTTTTAAAAATTCGGTCTGTAACCCTTCCGGGGGTAACATGAGAGATGACAAACAACAGGACGCGTTACTGATATGAGAGAATATATCATACACTTTAACCTGCGTTTAAGATGAAATTTAAGTATTATATCCGGTGTATGAGTCCTGGTTTGGGAGTTGCACTAAAGATTGAGGAACCCCCTCTTAACCGCTTTATTTGCCGGTCTTTTCTGCTTTGGATTAGTTACATATAGTGGCTTGTCTACCATCCACTGCATCATTCTGCATTCCTAGTCGTCTTGACCTAGTCTCGCCACCAGATTGAAGATGTTCGCACACAAGGGATGAGGTTGACAGTATACAAAGTAAACGCACAAGTATCAATCATACTGAAAGGTAATTAAATGCTGCTAGTCGCTCCGGCGGACAAATACGAAGTATTTCACAAACATCATTATACTTGAACAAATTCTGATCACTGCTGGCTTGTTGGGCAGACAGGATACATAGAAAGAATGACTGGAGTAGTGAGCACTTGTCATGAATAAATCTCGACTAACAAAATAATGATTGGGATAGTCATTTCTTCATGAACCTTGTTCTGATGAACTGTCAGAGCATCCTTAAATATGTAGATGGAACCCTGCTCTCTGGAACTCACTACCCTCGTCTTGTTTCCCGTCGTTCTATAATATTCAGTCCTTTAATCTCTTTTGTTTTTGTCCTTTACTCTACAGTGACCTCAAACCTTGTTTGGAACAAAATCTTATTAAAAAATAGATTCATGCTAATGACAATTACTAAATATTCCTGTCGTGTCTAACATGAGTTTTAGGTCTTCCATAAACACTACAATAGAAATACAATTCCAAAGAAATACAATTCCAAAGAAATACTTCATTTGATTTGTTGGTTAGACAGGAAACAGTAACATAGAGAGAGAGAGAGAGAGAGAGAGAGAGAGAGAGAGAGAGAGAGAGAGAGAGAGAGAGAGAGAGAGAGAGAGCGAGAGAGAGAATAAGCAAGCCTTAGTCATGAATATGTCTCACTTAACCCGTTGGTTATTTTCATTGAAGCAAGCTACATTATCAAGTATCCCAATAATCACAGATGCAATTTTAAATATATATTCTAGCTTAGATACAATTTTTCATGTAGAATTTAAATGATGTTTCCATATCAGCTACGTAATTCATTCCACAAAACTACACAGCTTTATTATTTTTTATTTCTTATTCTGGCCCCTAAAACAATCTGAATAATCCCTACTTCCCATGTTTATCAGCATTAATCCTTAAGATAAATGGTACTTTTTCATTATGAATGTAATTGTAATTAACTAATATACCAAGCTTCACTACGTACAGTATGTTAGTAACCATGTTACTAATTGTTTTTCATGCACCGAACACACTCTCGGAGTTTTCTACCCATTATTTTCCTACGTAATTCTATGTTAAGATTGCATTCGATGTTAGATTTTGTTAGGAATGGTCTGTTGCTATTCCTTGTGTGAATGAACCAAATGTCAGAAATATTGTTTATAATATTTGTCCCAGGATAATACGCTTTATCGATGGAATTTTATATTGTATTGGCCACAACGTTATACCGCATTGCAAGGTGAGAATTTAACGACATATTGCACCAACTACTGATCGCAAATATGATTGCGTGCAAATGTCTGAGACAATCGATATTTTCAGTAGAATTTTTATGTTTCTAAAAATTCAACCGTCTATTTTATTCACGCCGTAGATTTTATAAATCAACACCTTCCAAATGTAATGTGTTAGAACAGTAACCTGTCTAAGATAGACTGTTATTCGTTCATAA
>NC_142947.1:1247590-1257590 GCF_046866305.1 Octopus bimaculoides
ATCTATCTAAACATCTATCTATCAACGAATCAATCTATCTATCTAATTTTCTGCTTTCCCGCCCCAGTTCATGGCATGATATCAATGCATTTCCATATGAAAATTACTGGCTAACGTGAAGTGAAATAATTACCATCAAGAAATAAATAAAAAAAGATTTGAGGCTCAAAAATTTAGGTCAAATATATGGATCATTGAAAACTAATCTTAGAACTGAAATAATCTTTCCGACTACCTGATCCGTTCTGTATTTATATTGAATACTTGCGCTTTAATGCACTGCTGCTGTTAAAGGAGAATGTTAAATATTAGTCAGTGGGTCACAACACTGAAAGGTAATTTATTTTATACCGTACAGATGTTAGCAGGATGTGATATGAGAGACGATTTAGTTGTTAATTTTGACAGGTCTATCAATGAACCTGAGACTCGTTTCTTGAATCAAGTATAAATACACGCATCACATTGTAGTAATGTATCGAACAAACTATGTTGTTATACACCACTGGTCACAATCCGCTTCCTCGCATTGATTTTTGGCGTTTAGGATTCGAATGGCGCCACTACAATAGTTAGGCAGTCAGGCCCACATTCGCCGTTGATGGATCTCCACTCAATCACAGCGTTACACTTTTACACCTGCATCAGATGGAGTAAATTGAAACACGGTGTCTTGCTCCAAGAAATCAGAGCATCTCCAGTCTAGGATTCGAAACAATGATCTTGCGAATGTGAATGTAACACACTGACCACAGAACCACACGGCTTTACATCTAGGCATCTTTTACCATATTAATACTCTTGTGTTTGTCTCGGTCACAACGTATGGGTGAGAAAGGAAGCGGTGATAGATGAATAAAGAAGGAAGGGGTGATACCAAACTGGTGAGATGGTGACCGTTTAACGCTAAAAAGAAAGATCAAACAGCGTTTCCACTCTGTGTGAGAATATGTGCTCGTACATAAGTGTGTGTGTATGCACGTATAACCATTTATATACATGCGAGTGTATATGGATATAGATATGCACATATACACACGTATATACTTACATATATACATATATATATATATATATATATATATATATTCATATATATATATGTGTGTGTGTGTGTGTGTGTGTGTATATATAGGTATACATATATACATAGATGTGTGCGTGCACGCGCGCACATATATAAGCACACATTTCTATACATATGCCCCTCCCTGTATGTGTCTATTTTTGTTTAAGTATGTCTGCCAGAAGTCAATAAAATATCCAATTTCTCTGAAAATATGCTACATCTCTTCTTCATTATTATACATTCACAGCTAGGTGGTGCAATGTGTCAGTGACTCCAGTTCTTTATTGGCTTCACTTCCTCTCTTTGTCTTTCTCTTCTCCTCTTCATATACATATATATATATACACACAGAATGTACGTATGCACATATGACGGGCTTTTTATATCATTTCAAATGGAAACCATCTCATCGTTTCTCCAATGTTTGTGTGTGTGTGGCTGTATGTATAGACACATATAAAAACCCACATACATACATACGTATATATATATATATATATATATATATATACATAGGAAGAGTGAAAGAAATAGATTCTCTAACACCTTTCACCGAACGTGTAATCACAGCTGTAATAATGCCAGTAGTTTCTCTTCTGTTTCCCCACCCCCTTTTAATACTTAAACACACAATACACGCAAGACAGGAAAAGGCGTTCTTCTTCGCGTGAAACCGAACAAAAGAGAAAACAGAAAACTACCAAGAAAAGCATAAATATCTAAATGCGATCGAATTTCGATTTCCAATATTTTCTTAAATTTCCCAATACAACCTTAATAGCATTGGCCGACATTACGAGAAGGAAAAAAATAAATGAACTTGGTATAGCTTACATGTCTTCGAATGAATCTTGACTGTATTCTTGATAGCTTCTGTATTTTAATCTTGAATTCTCTGAAGGCAATACAGCGATGTACGCCATTGATAAGTCCAGCTAAATGGCTCTCGCTATTTCGTTAACGTTATCTATCTCAAGGTTTCGATTCCGGCTCCTATCCCTGACTTGTAGCACTTCACAGCAAACCCATTCATTGAATGTTAAGTGATCACTTTCTGATGAGCCAAGTTGTACCATGTTGTCTGCGAGTATAAGCCGATCGATCCTACATCCATGGATTGTGATACCAGTTTCACGACGGCTCTACGTTTCAATTCAGTTCTTAAAGTTTATAAAATGGACAGTTGACTATATAAACTCGTGCCGAAGTTTTCCACATAATACCATTTACCTTAGGACACCAATCAGGACATTCGTAAAGGGGTTTTACGGCAACGGGAAGTTATCCATTAATCTTGCATATCCATAACAAGTCCGACAGCATGAAATCATATACCTCTCCCACAGAAACGTTAGCACGGCGGGCGAGATGCTTAGCGGTACTTCGTCTGTCCTTATGTTCTGAGTTCAAATTCAACCGAGGTCGATTTTGCATTTCATCATTTCGGGACCCATAAATTAAGTACCAGTCAAGTATTGTGGCCGATGTAATCGACTGGCCCCCTCCCTTCAGATTCCAAGCCTTGTGCCGATAGTAGAACGAATTATTATTATTATTATTATTATTATTATTATTATTATTATTATTATTATTATTATTATCATTATTACTACTACTACTACTATTATTATTAATATTGCTAATTACTCAGATCGATTTTTAATATTTTTATCGCTCTCCAGACATTAACGTAAATACCAATAATATATTGAAATCGGTTTAATCGATTTGTGACACTTTCATCCTCAAATTATACCAATGTGATCAATTAATATTTAATTATTGTAGTCGTCTGAAGTAGAATAGTAGATCACCTACAGGGAAAATGTGAAGATTGCAAGAAGCCATTACAACCTTCAATTCAGTCATATTACATATACATATATACATATATATATATATATATATATATATATATATATATATATATATATATATATATATATATATATATATTGTTGCGGTAGGCATCTGTGAAGCGTTTCCCTTACTTTTGCCCCCTGCTGTGGTCATCTGATGAGTGATTGGTTGAATCTGGAGATTGCTGGATGAATGACTTATATACGGCTGTTTAGGTCCTGAATCTCAATCTTTCGGACTTTAGATGTTTAGCCTTCCATCCACCAAATCTACGACGATAAATCAAGTACCAGGCCACATAAGGTATCCTCCATACATACACTATTCTGTTTCAATCATTTACCAAGTTACGGCTTTGTGGTTTCTAAGGCAAAATATTACAAATAATAAATTTTAAAAATTCCATTTTATTGTAATATCAATCAATGTCATTAATCGATTTTGTCATATTTGATCGCGAATAAAGAATTACCAGTCATATATTCTGGTCCGTCATCTAATCGATTTCGTCAATGTGCGATATTCTTTTTAAGACAGAAATTATCATTAGTAATAAACCAACAATTGCTGCTTTAATGTTACATCGATAAGAGCCTTATTAATCGATTTTGGCACGTTTGATAATGAATGGAAAAGGCAGTCCCAAGTGCGCCATTTTCCATTTAATCGAGGAGCAAAGATAAAGAAAAACAAGAAAAGCAAAAATACAGACATTTGACTGTAATTTAAATGAAATATAAATGATTCAATGTTAATTAAATATCGATATATCGATATGATAAAAGAAAAGTCATTTATTTAATGACAAAATCTAACACATCTAAGGTGTTAGTTTAGACGCGAGGGAGATTCTAGGTGGTCACAGCATTTGCTAGAAGTAGCAGCAGTTATGAGCCGCGACAAATCTCTGAAATCACTGACTGTCTAAAAAACGTATAGCAGATATCGGATCCTGTCCAGAATCCTGGACAAACAAAATGTCACGGCTCGAAAGTAATTGATGCGGTGTTCATTTCTGGATTGCCTTTGATGGAATACTCGTTCCAGCAGGAATCAGGAAATAAATAATTCGGAAATCAAATGTTGTGAAATCGAAACTTTCGCCTCAGGATTTACACTATCACAAATAAAAACATATCTTTTACATGTAATCAGCACCCATTTCTCATTCGTTTGACTTAAGGCGCACGCACACAAACACATGCACACACACGTATGTCATCCTTACACATATAAGCGCGTGTTGTTTATATGGATATCTGTTTGTGTCAAGTTGCCGTCTACACCCGTTAACGAATTTTCGTGAAACTTTGCAATCATGTTGAAGTAACATCCAGTGTCTTACTACGCTCATTGAAGTTTAATGCAAAAATTCTACAATTGGATGGCTATGGTCCCTAGAACAGTTCCACATATATAACCACATATTTTTCTTTAACAGCCAAGGAAAATAACCCATTCACCCTCCGTTTATCATCGTGCATGGAGCACAAGAAGTGAATCAAGCGGTTCCCCAGGGAATTTATCCACGAGAAACATACGGGAGATGAGGGTTACCCACTCTACAGGCACCGAAAACCAGAAGATTGTGGAAACACTCCCAAGTTCAATGTTTGACCTAGCAGCACATCCAGTATGTGCCAGGTGGAGGGACAGAGAGAGAGAGAGAGAGGGAGAGAGAGAATAAGTGAGAAAGAGAATGAGAGAGAGCTAGAGAGAGTTAGAGAGAGAGAGAATTGTGAGAGAGAGAGAATGAATGATGGTGAGAGAGACTGAGAGATTAATTTGTTCGAGTAAATGCTGGTGCTCCAGTATGGTCACAGTCAAATGATTGAAACAAGTAAAAGTACAATAGAACATATGCAAACGCCTCTTTCCCATATGGTCTCCGCCAATTCCACAGAATCTCTCAGTTACCAGCCTTTGATTAGACTAGGATGAGATGATAACAAACGCCCACATAAGTAGGTACCTTATGTACCCCACGTTGGTATCGAACTCAAATTCCAGTTTCGATTCTTAACGAAAAAACAAAAAAATCAACGAAATCATTATGGCTGTTTTATTAAAAAAACAAAAAAAAAACACTGTTAAGTTTCGTAATATTCCATTATGAAAATTTGCGCTTAATAAAACGAAACGTATATAATTTACATGTTTGCATCAGAAGCATATAACGACATATGCCAGTATTAATAATACATAAGAGACAAAATGTTGTCAAAGAACAATATTGATTATATTTTTCGTTATATACTATATTCTTCTCTCATTCACCATTTAATGCTTTTCGGCATTAAATATTCCGGCACCTACTTACTAACTGCTTATCGTTGCAGATGTCGTCCAAGAATTAGTTAACCCTATAACGCCCATTGTTAATAAATAATTGATGTCTCAAATACTAGAGAGATCTAGAGATACTACAAGTGAAAACTATAACAGTGAAAGCTTAGTTGTGTTCTAAGGGTTTTTAAATAATATTTTTTTAATATTTTGTCTTTTCTTTCATACGTATACGTTTGAACAAAATTATTTCATGAAATCAATTATTGTACGATCTGGTAGTTGTTACAGAATTATCGACAGCAGAATATGTGTGCGCACACACACACACACACAAATATTATATATATATATATATATATATATATATATATATATATATATATATATATATATATATATATATATATATACATATACACTTAGACATACACATACATATATAAATATGCGTGCGTATATATATATATATATATATATATATATATATATATATACATATGAAATATATTATATGCAAATATATTATATATATATATGCAAATATATTATATGCAAATATATTATATATATATATATATATATATATATATATATATATATATATATATATATATATATAACATATTTATACATTTGCAAACTTTTTTTTTCCATACATATTCCATAAATTTGTATAAGCTAAAGAAGACCAAAAAATAATTATCTTCTTCATACTGATAATTCATTTAGGTGTTATAATATTAAATATTCTAACAACGTATCGATTGATCTCCATTGCAGATGTGGCTTTACAATTATTGAACTTTTAAACAAATCCACTGAATCTAATTTTCTCTTTTTTTTTTCATTTAGAAACTTTTTTCTTTTCTAAAATGGTTACCGATTAATTCGCTACCATTCCAGTGATATAGGTCTGAAACAGATGTATACTCATTCAACTTTCTCCAATAGCAGCCAAATAACCTTCCAAATTATTCGCTGTTTTTGTTTTAAAGAAAATAATCGATTCGTACATTTAACTAAACAGGCGAATGCATGGTTTATTTTTATTTTTACTGGCAAATTCACGGTTTTGTGCTGAAGCAGTTTACTTTCCAATAATGTGGAGTTGGGCTCAGTGCCACTGAGCGGCACCTTGAGGAAGTATTTTCTTCTCAAGCGTGGGATAACCAATGTCATGGAAGTAGTTTCCGGTAGATGGAAACTGAAAGAAGTTCGTCTTCTCTCTCTGTTCTAATAAAAACGATTATCCATTAATCTCCTGGACTGCATTATCGTTATTATACAAGAAGTTTATTGGGAGTGACTTCGAAGTTTCTAGTAACTAAACCATCATCGGACTGCGATGCCTTTTAGTTAATCATGATAAGTTAAAATCTTCCTTACGTTTGTAGGCTTCAATGGAGTGGTAATTAGATTGTGAGGTGCGTTGTGATAGAGAGGTACGCTGGAGAAATTTTTAATGTTAACATTTGGGTTTATCTCACTCTTTAGAAGCTATTCAAGCTTGTAAAGTTCTACATGCATGAATAAATTTTAAACAATTACATAATCTCAAATTTAATCAATAAAATCTTCCCCAAAACAAGTATCTAACACAACCTAATTACCAATCCGCTGAAACACACATACGCAAAGAAGATTTTAACTGAAAAAACGAGACTATATAAACACAAGTTTAATTTCAATGCATCGCAGACTGACGATAGCTTAACTGGCAAGAAACAGTCATTGTCAATGTTATTCTTGTCTAAGAATAATTCATTCTGCTGGAAGGATAAGGCCTCAAATTTCGGAGAAGGGATTAAGTTGATTACATTGACTCCAGTGCATAACTGGTACTTATTTAATCAACCCCGAAAGGATGAAAGCCGAGATCAATTAATAAAAAAAATTTAAAAAAACAAATCCCTTATACAAGACCATATTCGGTCATGAGTGACGGTCAGCACTATTACAGGTTTCTCGACCCGAATCAATTCGTCTAGGCCCTGACAGTTCGTGTCAGTAGGCGCTGTTGTTTGTCTCTTGTAATGAGGTTTTAACTTAATGCTATTTTCCTTTCTTTAATCTTTAAATTTCATGTATATGTGCACATTGCATATGTCTGGAGTATCATTTCCATTTATTCTTCAGCGATCAGTGTGTGTCGCACAGACTTCAACACTCCTTTGTTAAGAACTTTACGAGGATACATTGCTGCTGCTTGGAGCCAATTATTTGTCTGCAGTGTAGAAGAACAGGAAGATGAGTTACTGTAGATGGAGACTAAATCTACGAACATGCGAATATTCGAACGAACTTTGTCAGTTAATAAAAATGGTATACTGCATTTTTATTACTTTCAGTTGAAGCATTTAATCAACAGAAACCACAAAATTAGAATTACGCAAATTTTTAGTCTGGCTGTGTTCTATATTTTAGTTTTTGTTCTAGCCAATGAAAGCAGAATGGAACACTTCTATCAGACAGGATACGTCACATCTCCGCATCATTTCAAACAAATTCTACATTTCCAACGAAAATTTTATCTTCCTTTTCAAGCTCTTAAAGCCATGAGAGACAGCCTATAGAATTTACCATTTTCAGTAATTCATAACGTGTAAAACGACTGTTGGTCGAGTTTTAATGATGTTGATAATCTAACGTTGGTTACTTCCTTTGACAACACCTAGTCAATCTTATAATAGTTATTACTAATGTGTTATCCATACAATTGTAAAATTCGTGTTTATGCCACGCAGAAGAGGCGTGACACAGTTTCGGCTACAAATTTTCCCAATGAACATCAGAGAATACATTAAATTGCTAACGTTTGATATATGTCACCTCTGCTCTTCTCTCCTATAGATCAATATTTCTAGCAGTCTCCCAAATGGGAATTATCTCTGCAAACTACGCACTCATACATATAAACACATACATATAAATATATGCACACGCTTATATATACCTTGATACAAACACACACATACTTATACATACACTTAGATATATATATACATGCATATATATATGCCCATAAAAATATAGACGTTCATATGCCCATAGAATAATAGACGCACACATATATATATATATATATATATATATATATATATATATATATATATATATATATATAATATACATATATATATATATATATATATATATAATATACATATATATATATATATATATATATATATATATATATATATATATATATATATATATATATATATATATATATATATATATATATATATATATATTAGTTGCGTATTTGGGAGTGGTAGCAATTTGCTTATGGAATTTATTTAGCGATACGGTTGTACATTGCGAAAATGTATTTGAAAGGTGTGGTTTCTTTCGTTTAGTTGTTCCCAAACAACACTTATTTTGGTACTGTTGACACCACCCGAGTGAATAGTACTGACCAGGTGTCGAAACTATAATGATATCCCTGCGGCAGCTGATGATGGAAGTATGTTGGATTGTTGGTATGCCTGTGGAATAATATTAGATCACATCCTTTTGATATGTATATATATATATATATATATATATATATATATATATATATATATATATTTTTATGCATATATGTATGTATATTTATATGCATATGTATGTATGTATATGTACACGTTCGAAACGCGGAGTAGATAGAACAGGGGAAAACTGATGAAGGGAACGTTCGTTTTCCATGTATTTGTTTTTTATGTTCCCGTTTCTGATTTGGTTCACTTTTTTGACGTCCTGTACTCATATATGCATGTATATATACAAATATATGTAGGTATGTATATGTATGTACGTATATGTTTGTATATATATATATATGCATACATATATATATACATATGTATATACACAGAGACACACACAGATACATATTACAAACATTAATTTACGGTGCAGATTTCGGTCTAAATTAGTTTCTCGTCCAAGTAAGTATATTACGGTAAATTCCAACCCAAGGAATGATAAAATATGTAGTTCCTCGTTTCCAATAAATTCCTCCTGTATCATTCCTGACAGATGTCATCATGATTATCATCATCATCATCATCATCATCGTCGTCGTCGTCGTCGTCATCATCATTAATATTATCATTATTATTAGCATCCTTATTATTAATGTTATTATTATTATTATTACTATCATTATTATTATAGATGTTGTTATTGTTATTTGCACAAAATTTTACATATTTTATCGTCTCAATCTGTGAGTTGAATAAATAACATCTTCCTCGTAGTTTGTTTTATAGTCTTCCATTTCCTTTTAATCTCCTTTCATTTGATTTCCGTCGAAGCATTTCCAGTAAAACTGCTATTTATTATAATCTGAAGTTGATGCAGGATTTTTCTCCCCATCTTTTTCGTTTGTTCATGTTATATCTTTACTAGAAAGTCGCAATGAGAAGACAGAGGAATACGTTAGTATGTGTGTGTGTGTGTGTGTGTGTGTGTGTTTAGGGATTTACCACAGAATACAAAAAATAGAAAAAGAAACAAGTTCTGTAAAGACAACTCCGCCACCAACGACATTTCTACAAGAAGAAAAGACAAACAAGAAATGATTTCGTAAAACCTTTTATCTATCCTGGAATTTCAGACAAGGATACAGAAAAAAATTCTGAAAATGTTTTTTTTTGTTGTCGTTTTTTTTTTATTTATTTAAACAAAAGCCTCCACGAAAATCAAAGATACAACAATGTTACAAGTAGTTACTAAATTCGAAAAGCCAAACTGAGTTTTTGTTATTATTGATGTTGTTATCGTTGTTATTGT